>NC_031768.1:60079578-60321581 GCF_001522545.3 Parus major | reverse complement strand
GGGGGAAAGTGGTGGGTGCAGGGAGGCGGAGGCTGACGCGCCTGGGGGTGTGTGTGTGTTTGTGTGTCCCCCGCAGAGGATGAGATGTTCTCGGACATCTACAAGATCCGGGAGGTGGCGGACGGCCTGTGCCTCGAAGTGGAGGGGAAGGTGAGTGCCCGCCCGCCCCGAAGGAGGGAGGGAGGAAGGGTTGCCGCGGTGACTCACGGCCGGTGGGGAGGGCGGGTGGCGTCCCTGCGAAGGGCCCGAGGTGGGAGGGAGAGAAGGGAAGACCCACCTCGGCCCACTGCCTGGTGCTGCCGTGGGTGGTGCCTGAGAGAGCCCGGGTCAGCTAGGCTGAGTGTAATGGAATTTGGCTTAGGCACCGTGGGGGGAGTCGTGCTTGGTACTCATAGAATGATAGAATGCTTTGGGTTGGAATGGACATTGCAGATCATCTAGTTCCAACCTTCTTGCCTTGGGCAGTGACACCTTCCACCAGACCAGGTTGCTCAAAGCCCTATCCAGCCTGGCCTTGAACAATTCTAGAGATGGGGCATTCACAGATTCTCTGTGCAGCCTGTGCCTCCCATGTAAAGAATTTCTTCTTAATACCTACTCTAAACCTACTGTCTTTCAATTTGAACCCATTCCCCCTTCTCCTGTCACTGGGAAATTAGTGCTCAAGCTGCAGCCAGGTTCCTTGCACTGCACTGTGTCTTTGGAGTTGTGCCCTGCTGTCAGGTCATAGGTGTGTAAGAGCGGTAGCATTAAGGTTTTTTGCAGAGCCGTTAAGTTTTTTGATGTCTCTAAATCTAGATGGTCACCAGGACAGAGGGTCAAATTGATGACTCTCTAATTGGTGGCAATGCCTCTGCTGAAGGTCCTGAGGGAGATGGAACAGAAGCCACGGTCATAACTGGTGTTGACATAGTAATTAACCACCACCTTCAGGAGACCAGCTTCACAAAAGAATCCTACAAGAAGTACATCAAGGATTACATGAAAGCGTAAGTGTTGGTAGACATTTCCTTTCAGTTGGATTGCTGTGGTTTTATGTGCTTGAGATTATAAAAACAACATTGGATTTATTCCTGGTAGGCGTTAGTTCCCATACAGGTGTGAAACTGGCTGTGAGCGTCAGTGATGTCTTAGTGCTTGGCAGAACTGGAGTCCCAAAGAATGGGTGCTGGAATATTTTATGTTGATCTTGGCTGAGGTAGAGGACCTGATCACGTGCTTTGGATCTTACTTGTAACCTTGCTCTTTTCTTTTGTATTTCTCCATGCCAAACCTTCGTGTGGAAGGGACTGAGGTGGTAAAGAAAAGCTTCTGAGGCTTTTCTAGCATGACAGTGTAAACAACTAAAAAATGTGTGTGAATGGGTCTTTTTGCTAGTTCACAGTGTAATTTCTGTTGGTTGGTGTTCAGTGGGGTTACTACTGAAAGTGAAGAAGCTTTGTGATATGGGTGGGTGATAACTCTTGCTGCTGTGGAAAGGGCTTACTGATTTTTGCCTATCACTAGCCTGGTCATAAAATGACCTTGGTAGGAGTGGCAGGTGCTGTTCTGTGCTTTTACTTGGAAAATTAAGTTAAAATTTGTGGGCTTTGAGAGGAAGGTGTGGGGAAAAGCAGCAAAATCTAAGTTTGACAGGTAGCTACTCTTCCTGCTATGGGATCCTGCCAGTGATGTTATTAAACTAGAACATGTTTTCAGGACATTTTTTCTTTCTCCTTCCAGAATCAAAGCCAGACTTGAGGAACACAAGCCAGAGAGAGTAAAGCCTTTCATGACTGGGGCTGCAGAACAAATCAAACACATCCTTGCCAACTTCAAAAACTACCAGGTAAGTTTAAGTTGTCTCCTTACGGCAGTATTGATATGCTGTAATTGGTTTATTTGCTGAACAGCTTGTTGAGAATTTTGAGGGCTCCTGTTGTGAGGGTGCTAACGTGACCCTCTCTGAGAGTATTGGGGGCCCTGAGAGTCAGGGAGGAGAAACAGTCAATGACTGTTAACACTTTGGGGATCTAGTTTCAGCTGGTAATGCTTGTAGTTAGCTACATTTGTTGTTGCGGTGATTCAGAAACTGTGCAGTTAGACTTGGAAGGTGGATCACTTTGGCCCTTGCTATCTCTTACTTTGTTCATAGCAGCATGGTAAAATTACTGAATTGCAGAACGCTTTGCGTTGAAAAGCATCATCAAGTTCCAATCCCCTGCCATGGACAGGGACACCCTGCACCAGACCCAGTTGCTCAGAGCCCCATCCAACCTGCCCTCAAACACTTCCAGGGATGGAATATCCACCACAGCTTCTTTGGTCAGCCTGTGCCAGTGTCTCACCACCACAGTAAATAATTTTTTCCTAATATATAATCTAAATCTATCCTCTTGAGTTTCAAAGTCGTTCCCTATTGTCCTGTTGCAACGTGCCCCTGTCAAAAGTCCCCCTCTCAAGACTTTTTGTAGCCCCCTTTAGATACTGGAAAGTGCTGTAGGGTCTCCCTGGAGCCTCTAGGGGTGAACAAGCCCAACTCTGTGTGTCCTCATAGGAGAGGTGCTTCAGGCCTCTGACCATCTTAATTGCCTACCTGGCTTGGTCCAGCAGGTCCATGTCCTTGTGTTGGGATCCCAGCTCCAGAGCTGGATGCAGAACTCCAGGTGAGGTCTTAGTAGAGCAGAGGAACAAAATCACCTCCCCTGACCTGCTGGTCACTCCTCTTGATACATTTGGGTTTCTGGACTGCAAGCTCACAGTGTTACAGAGTTATTTGTCATCCAACACCCCAGGTCTTTCTCCTGAGAGCTGCTGTCAATCTGTTCTCGAGCCCAGCCTCTTATTTTTGCTTGGGGTTGCCCTGACCTAGGTGTAGGGCATTTCACTTGGCCAGCTGAACTTCACATGGGTCCCATGGATCCACCTCTCCAGCCTGTCAAGGTCCCTCTGGATGGCATGCCTTTCTTCTGGTGTGTTAACCATGGTGGCACTAAGATGGACAAGCTGCAGAGAAGGAAAATCCCCGTGGCTGTTCAGGGATACCTTTAAACTGAACTTGGTGATGTTGCATCGTTTGTGTGTAAAAAGTCATTCTCTCCTGGCATTAGCAAATGTCTTAGTGGCACATTCTTCTGAAGTTCTTTGTAGGGGAGAACATGAATCCAGATGGAATGGTGGCTCTCCTGGATTTCCGTGAGGACGGTGTGACCCCATATATGATTTTCTTTAAGGATGGCTTAGAAATCGAGAAATGTGTAAGTACTGAACTGAAGTGGGTGAATGAGCCAAATTACACGGTGAGCTCCTTCATCTCTTGTTCTCCTGTATCCCTGTTAAAGTTGAACAGTAGCTGCTGGTTTGAAAACTTTAAGTTTTGTGTAAGTACAGCCTGATTGGTGCTTTCATATTATACAAAGTGACTGAAACTTTGAGTACTATTCAGTTGTACTAAAGGAATATAGTGTCACTGCAGTGATTCATGGTGATTTAATGGCTAAGAAATGTAGAAGGAATGGCCCCGGTAAGATGTGTATAATTGGGAATGGGCTTAAATCATTAGATTCAAGAGCAGGTCCTCTGTAGTGGAGCACTTCTTTTGATCCCTTTTCTGGGGGTTAATTGTGAAGTACCTTGCATGGTCATGTTCCATCTTCTTTCACTTAATCTGATGTCCTTGTACAAGAACTGTCAGTTTAAATGTTGCCCTAAATTTGGAAACATAGTAATATTTGAATAAAAGGTACTTAACCTTATTCTATTTAGAATTTCCAACTCTACCTGAGCTCAGGACAGCTCCTGTGGTCTGCTTTAACTACTCTGTATTGGAATGTGGTTGCCACAGGACAGTATTTGGATCCCAGCACTTGTGGGTTTTTTGTTTGTTTGGAGACCTGTGGAATTCACTGCAGTGTGGGATCGATCACCAGTTGCTCTGCCCAGTCATTGTGGACTTGTGAAGTCTGTATGTAGACAGCTAAATTTATCTGTAAAGCCTCTCAGAGTCTTTCTGGTATGCAAGTCATGTAAAGATGAGCCAGATTCTGGTGTGGAGCAGTTGCCCAATGAAAGGAATCCTCTTAATTGGCCAGACAAACTCAGCACCTCCCACAGCCTGATGGAGGGGGGATTGATGTCTGTCCTGGCCCTGAAACAGGGGATCAGCTGGAAGGTACCTCCTGTGAGAAGCTTCTGTGCATCTCTTCTATGGGAGCACATCTTTTGGATATGTTGTTTGGATAACTCTGTCTACTTTAAGGTGGAGTAAAGGAACAGTAGCAGGGTGTTCCCATGTGCAGTAAAACCTGCTTCAGCTTCTTGGTGCAGCTGTTTTCAGAGACAGCATGTACATTGTAAGCTCTGGTACTTGTTCAGGATATGCTCCTACTTGATGAGAGGAAATCTGAACCTTGGTGTGTCAAGCAGGAAGGGTGTGAATGAGTGTTCCACCTGGCTTGTTCAGCAGCTGGTGGGTGCCAGTTGCTCTGTACAATTGTAAAAATGTTCAGCATCCTCTGATAGACCATGAGCACTTTTCCTGTTGCTCCCTGGTTTGCACTAAGATGCAAAAAGAACTTCCTTGCGCTTTCTGCCTGCCTGACTGTGGCAGCTCAGATTGAATTAGGGAATACACAAACTAGTTAGAGAAACTTGCTGTTACTGTCATGACCTTCAACTAACACTTGCTACTCTTGTTTCAGTAACAAATCAAACGGTATGGTTTTGGATCACTTGTCTTCATAGCTGGCTGCTGTTTCTTCATCGGCACAACACCAGGAATCAGCAATGTCTAACAACTGGACTGATGTCATCTTGAGCTTTATTCACTTATTTTGACCCTGATTTGGAGTGGAGGCATTGTTTTAAAAAAACAAAAAAACATCTATCATGTAGGTTGTCTAAAATAAAACTCATTTAAACTCATTCTAGGTGGTGTCGTTTGGTCTGATGTGTCTCTCAAGGTCACTCAAAGGACAGGTTGCGCCATGGATTGGGTGCTGTCAGTAGCACAGCTGGTGCTAGTGCATTACAACTGGACTGTTTCCAGACAGATTTCAGTTTGCCTGTGGCACTGGAGTGCAGAAGCAGGTTGAGGTCAGTAAGGCAAAGTCCAAGAATTGTCATAATGGAATGGACCACCTTCATCTTTTGTGACTGTGCAGAGACTTATCTCTGGAAGAGCTAAGAAGTGAATAATAAAAACGTCCCAGCATGGAATATGTGCTATTCAGGTGGAGTGCTGGCTGAGCTGCTTTGTCACATGAGTACTTGAGCCTCTTCTGAGCTGTAGAATAGTCTCCAAGATGAAGGCAGGAGGCTGGATGGGAATACTGGGGAGAGAAGGTAAAATAGCTGAGTTTTCCAACACAGCCTGGCTGTGGTACTTTGTATTTGACAGCTGTTGAGGAACATATGAACTAGAATTCAGTCAAGCTGCAGGATTTGGGGGTTTTCTGTACTTGGCCTCTTGGAGAGAAATGTTGCAATTTCTAGAGCAGCCTAGCCCTGCTCTAGACTTCTTCCAAACTGGGTGATTGCCTGTGTGTGAGACTTGCAGTGTTTGTAACTTAGTTCCTGCTGTGTGCCTTGTTGGGGAATGCATCTGTTTGACAGACCTGGAGCAAACACTGTTGCTTCCTAGGTTCTCTCTTGAGATGCAACAGTAATGAGTTCCTTGCGCTTTCTACCTGTCTGACCTCATGGCAGTTTGGATTGAATAAAGGAACACAAATTCCTTCAGAGCCCCACCTGGAGCAAGGGAGTGTCTGTTGCTGCTGACCGTGTTCCTGACCAGGGATGTTACCTTGGACTGCTAATCATTAACTTTTTTCCTGCTGCAGTGATGGCAGAGGGATAGGGAGGTTAAGGTGCCAAAAAGGGGAGGGCATGGCCCTCTTGCCAACTGTTTATCTCCTTCAGACTTTTCACATCTTTGCTGTCTTTGTGGCAGTGTTTGGCCCCTGGTGCTGGAGGGTGGAGGTGGAGGAGGGTTTCTGCAAGGGTGAGATAGATGTGGCAGCAGGCTGGGAGGAGTGAGAGACTGGAGAAGGGAGGGGAGTGTGCCTTAGTTATCTCTCAGGTTCCTGTCTGGTTAAATAAACCCTATTTTAGTTCTCTTCTGGATGAGGTACAATTTTGGTGTACCCAGCGGGGCTGAAAGGCAGGGAGACAGGTTCAAAGCCTCAAGTCTAGCTTTTGTTGCAGATGATGTGTTTATTTGGGCCAGGTAAGGATGTTGTCTTCCCGTCCCTGTTGCATCTTCATTAAAAATGGGAGCATTAAAGGAGAGGGAAACAGCTGAGAATTTTACTTCTCAGTTGAGTAAAGTTAGTGTGGGCAGGGCAGTGCTGGTATAGCTGTGCTGCCCTCAGTCTGGCTCCCACCTCCTATGAGTCAAAGTTTAAAACTCCATGTAGCTGGTATGTGGGAGTGGAAATGGCTCCTCCCCCTGCCTGGCTGGTCCTGCCAAGGCTGGGAGCCCTGGGCACCAGCCTGGAGCAAATTGCCACGTTGCACCTGTGTACAGATGCAGTGCTGCTTTGAAAAGCAGGTGTTTCAAAGCATGATGAGCACAGCCTTGCTGTTTGGTTGAATGGCAAATTGTGTGTCATCCTGTCTGTACACCAGGCTCATTGGGGTACTTAATTGCTGTGTGCAAACATTCCTAACTAGGGAGATCCGTGCTCCAAGCAGGTGTGCTTTTCTGCACCACACAGCCTCTGATGGGAAGGCTCCTTTCAGCCTGCTGCAATGAAGTACCAAGTTCAAAGGCTCCGGAGATGCTGGATTTTGTTTCTTCAGTGAGCTGCAAGAGTAGTGTTCTTGCTGCCCTCACTGCACTTCCCAAAAATGCATTGCTACCTTCAGTTTCTCAGGGAAGAGGATATGTCTTGCTGCTCTGTAGCACCAGTTCTGTCAGAAGCACCAGGGAGGGTGTGGCAGGGAAGGACTGCGGCAGTGACAAGTAAGTTGTCGCAGCTGCACTGCTGTGGTAGCTGCCTGCTGTGGAGTCAGGGTGAGGGAGAGGTGGGAGTCACTACATGCTGTGAAGGGGGAGGCCTGGTGCTGGTAAATGCACTTGTCCACAGCCCATGACGCAGTTCTGCATTGGGAAGGAAGTTGGCGTAGTTCCTCATAGCGTAATTCCTCCTCTTCTGGCCCATCTTCATCTCAAGCAGCTGTTTCTTTCCTGGGCCTGAAAAGCTGAAGTGATTTGGAAAGGAAAGACTTCATACTTCAGACAACAGCTTTGGAGTTATTAAATTCTTAGCCCTGTCTTGTTTTAAAATGTGCTTATCAGGCTTGTATCTCGCATTCCTGGAAGGATACTCTCAGTGGATTTGGGAAGGATCCAAACTGCATTTTCCCTGTGCCTTGTGGAGCAGGTTAAGCAGCTGGGTAGAAACCTTCCTTATGCTGGCTCAAGTCTCAGGCTCTCTGGGGCCAGGAGGCTGCTCCTGCACCCACTATAAGCTGGATGCTGATGGGAAGGAAGGCTGATTTGCTTATGAAGAGGAAAAAACAGCCTTCAGTTTCATACTTCTGTGGTTAAAGGAGTGATGCTTTGGGGCTGAGGGAAGCAGCTGCTGTGCTGGGCAGATGTCCTGTGGTCCCCTTGACCTGCCCTCCTACCCCACTGTTGCCCCTCAATGCCTGCTTTTTGTGTTAGTTTTGCTACCCCACCCACAAATCCACTCTATTTTTGCCCTCTGGAAGCAAACAAAAAACCCCAAACACTTTCTGTGTGCCAGTGGCTGATGTTAATGTCCGAATGCTGCTACAGCAGCATTTTGCTGCTTGGCCAGCTGCTTTGAGGAGAAAGGTGCAGACCTGGGGCTGTTCATGCAGTGCAGGGAACATGTGGTGTGCTGG
The DNA here is from genome assembly GCF_001522545.3 of Parus major. Lineage (NCBI taxonomy): Eukaryota > Metazoa > Chordata > Aves > Passeriformes > Paridae > Parus > Parus major. The sequence continues at coordinate 60,313,730 of NC_031768.1, read as the reverse complement.
AAGAGGTACTGCTGTCCCCTCTGGGGTGCCCAGCCCTGAGTTTTGCCCACTGAGCATGGGCTGGGGGTAGATGCCAGAGCCCAAGTGGGTGATGGTCTTGGAGCCTTGTGCAGCCTTCAGCTTTGCCACAAGGAGGGAGAATCTGCAAAGGGAATATTCTACATGAAAGTATGCAGGAAACACAGTTTGGTTTGATTGGTGTTGGGGTTTCTTTTTGTGAATTTATTTTTTAACTCAGTTTAGCTCACAGCCAGCAGGCAATTATGATAAGCTTAGGGCACGGTTGTTGCCAAATAAAATAAGACTAATTTTTTTTCAATTGTGGAAAAAAAATGGAAAAACAGCAATTTGCTTTCTTCCCTGTTCAAGTCTCTGGCTGTTGAACTGGCACAGGTCAGCCCACTGCAATCTTGGCAGTGTTTTCAATGACAGCCGTTCAGAGAGGATGCTTTCATTAAAGAGCAGTGGTATCTACATTGAGATACTTCTGCTGTCTCACACTCTGCTGCTTGTTTGCAGCAGATAGGATACTTCTTTCTGCTCTTGTGAACTTCCATCTGTGATTTAGTTCTGTAGCCACTTCCCTGGGGTGTCACTGCCATTGTGAGCTGGGGTGTTTTGCTCTGGACCAGGAAATCTCTGTAGCTGACAGCGGGAGTGTGCAGCAGGTGAACACCATGTTCATTAACTCAAGGATAAATGTTTTGGTAGGAGGAAGAAAACTAACCAAGCCTGGAATTTTTTGGCCTAAACAGTACCAAATCTATTTCCAAGAGCACAATCTTGCTGGCTTGCAGTCCCTGTGTCTTGGCTGCCTTTTGGTTGAAGCTGCAGCTGGAAGCTGTTGAGCAAAGATCACAGCCAAGTGCCTGTGGCCAGGGCTGGTGGCTTGAGGGAGCTTTTTTTTTGGATGCTAGCAAATCCTGGCAACCCTGCAAGTGTATTCTGCAGGAGTGGGTGGGATGTTGTTGATGCACATGGCTGCTGGGCATTTTAATCCACTAGAGCTGCATTCATTACCTTCTACTTCAGGCAGAAATGAGCCAAACACCCTCGAAGACCTTTTAAAGACCATTTTGGTTATGTGATGCCAATGTGGCAGCAGCTGGACACACTGATAAAAATGCTGAACCATTGTTTCTCTGCAGCCCACACTTTATCCTGGGAGCTAACAGCTGGGATTCACCTTCCCATCTGTAACCACCAGGAACAGGAAGGAAGCACTGCTGGCATGTCAGAGAGCAAGCCTCTTTCTTCTTTTCCTCAGCAAGGTGCAGGTGTGCTGGCACAAAGCAGACCAGCTGTTTGATTCTTTTTAGCAGGGGATGCCCACAAATGTAGATGTCCAAAAAGTTTTTCAGGTTCTTTGTAACAGAGTAGTCAAGAAATGGCCATGTAAAGCTGAGTACTCCTGCCTTCCTCACAATGGACCTCAGCTAACAAAACCCCACTACTGCTACTGGAATAATCTGGTTCAAGGACTGAGGTTTAGCTGCTCTACCTCCAGCTGTGCCTGCACTCGAGCCTGGCACCCTTGGCCCCTCCTGTGGCAGCAGGGAGGGATGATTTCTGCTGCAGCCACAGAACTGCCTGCAGCTTCTGGTGCTTCCTCATGCTGCCCACAAAAAGGTGTTTCAGGGAGTGAACTCTGCCCTTCACCCACCGGCTGCAGCTGCCCCAGCCCACCCCTGGCAGCAGGTGCCATCCCGATCCCCCTGTGTCCTGACTCAGCTGTGCTCATTTCTGAGTTATTTTCTTCTCAGTAGCTGTTACAGTGCTGTGTTTTGGACTGGGAATCCAAGCAGTGTTGATAACACACTAATGTTCTGTTTTTCTGCTAAGCAGTGTTTACCCTAAGTCAAGGACATTTTTCTGCTGTCTCATGTTCTGCCCATGAGAAGGGATGCAAAGATACGGGGGAGGCACAGCTGGGATAGGTGGCCTGTGCTCAGCAGGGATATTCCATACCACAGAATGCCATGCCCAGTATATAAATGGGGCAGGCTTACCCACAAGGGAGGCCTGCCTGGGTTCAGGAGGGGGGGTCTGCCATCAGTCAGAGGGTGGTGACCACTTGTCTTGTTCATCACTTGTTTTTCTATGGTCATTTTTTTAATCTTTCACCATTACTACTAGATTTTACTAATTTTCAGTTACTGAACTTTCTCAACATACAAATTTTGCTTGGATTCTCCTCATTGCCCTGGGGTGGGGAGAAAGAGAAGGGGGGTTGAGTGAGCAGGGGATCTCTAAAGGGGTGGCTGTCACCTTGTGTCTGCTCAGGTCCCTGCTGGTACTGCCTGAGCTTACCAAGTATGAAATTTCCAATGATTGAAACTGGTCATTCTGGACAAGCAATGCTGGAGAGTGGACGTGCTTTTAATCTCATTTAGTGGCATTTAGCACACAGAAACTTCTGCTCATGCCTCTGGGACCTGCTCGCCCAGCAGCATTTTGACCATTAATATTCAAGAACATCTGCATGAACAAAGCTCAGCATCAAGCAGAGACAGCAGCACTTGGGAAGACCAGCAGAGAATTCTTAATCCAAAAGTGGGGGCCAGGGAATCAGATCTGAGCACCTCTGAGCATCCTCTCTTCTGGCAGATGGAAATCCTGCCACCAGCACTTGTGTAAAGGCCATGTGCAGAACCAGCACAGTGGAGCGGGAGAGGTTTTCCTGCTTCTTAAGGGATGTATCCAAACGAGGCTCTACCAAATTCTCAATCATTATCCCAGCCTTGTATGAATTTAGACTAGTCCTGCAGTGCCCTGGGTTACTGCAGAAGGTACCACATGGGACCCATAGCAGCATATTTATCTTGATGCTTCTGTCTCTATGATGGTTTATATTGCAAGATCCCATAGCTGAGCTGGTGGCTGGATGATGACCTGCCAAGGGCATTTAAAAATTCCACCTTCACCTTTATCATGTGCTCCCACCAGGCAGGAGCCAGCAGAGATCTTGAATGCATGACACAGGTTCTGCTGCCAGCATGGGAGAGCATCTTTCATGCTCTCAATCAGTACCCCTGTGGGCTTATTGTTCCCTTCTCTCATGCCACTTGGATTTTGTGGCAGCTTTGAGGTTAAAATTCCAATTGCACCTAACATGCTAGAAAAACTTCAAAATCCTGCAAGAAGCAGGTAAAAAAAGCAGTTCACAAGCTGCCTGGCTTCTAGACTCTGCTGGTTATCTTCTCTTAGTTTACTCTGATACAGCATTTCCTAAGTCCATTTTTGAGCACTGTCCTGCTCCTCGATATGGTGCTACTGGTGCTACTATTGCTCCTCAATACTGGTGCTAGTCCACAGAAGGTTGCAAGCAAACCAGTATACCTTGGCATTCCTCAAACTTCCTGGTTGCTTGCAGGTTGAAAACTCACTGCTTCTTTTTTCTGTTTACTTCTAACACTACCCATAAAAAAAATCAGCCCCTTGCAAAAACCATAAACCCCATGAAAAATAGAGTGCTCTGTACATTTTGCATTGTTCCTGAGCAGAGCTTATTTACCCTGTCCAAAGGCACTGCAGATCAATGAAATACTTCCTTTAGTTACATGTTCAGGCATTTCATGCTGACTCTGTCCCTCTCGACCGAAGACAAACTGTGGAGCAGCTCACATAAAACCAGAAATATAAGCATATATAAAGTTTTCCTGCTAAACTAAATCCTGCTGGGGATCTCATTCAAGGTAACCATTGCCCTCTGAAATGGCACAGTCATTTTTACCTGAATTACACTTACTACTTAATTACTGCTTAATCAGGATTGAATGGCATCCCCTTGCATGGTTGCAAGGAGCAACACAAGGGAGAAGCTGACCTAGACTTGCTGGGTGCTTCAGTTTCTGAAACAGGACATGGATCCCACCAAGGAGCCCAGCTCATGAAAGGCAGGAGCTCTCATCCTACACACCCTTGAACACAAATCCACAGAGGACTTGAGCAGTATGATGAGGACAGCAGTGTGAGCAGGCCCTGGCTACTGCCGGGGAGCACATCATGTTCCACAGCAAGACACAAAGGCTGACTTCCTGTGTTCCTCTCAGCATCCTCAGATGGCTCCTGCAGCCATCTGCAAGTTGGGTCCTGCTGCAGAGCCCAAGGAGACACAAGTCAGTGGCAGTATTTATGAAAGGACACGCCCCCCTGGAATGTGATCTGCTCTTCAAAACTCTCAGCAGTCCCTCTCCTGGGAACTGGGCATTTAATGCCACAGGACACTGAGCACCAGCCTGAAGTGTAGCTGTGGAGAGATACCTACACAAATGGCTCTAGGAAAAAATTGAGCAAAATGGTGTGACTTATGTATAAGAGTTGTTTTACAAACCTCTGAAAGCATTTGATCACTCCCTGAGCCTTTCATTGCTTCCAAGTGCACCAATAATGGAGTGTTTCCTTCCCTGTGTCATTCCCTGTGAGCAAAATGATGCATACACCTGAAGGACATGAAAGAATGTAAAAGCTGAGCTATTAAACCTCACCTTCATTTACAGATATAACAATGAGGTTATCCCACTCTGTGTTCTTTGCTCTTTAACATAAGACCTTTGAGCATATAATTAAATAGTGCCCTCCCTGCTCCCTCCTAAAAAGGATGTTGAAGGGACAACCCTTGCAGTGTGCATTCCAAAAACAAGGTAACAGAGACAGATACATTTAGCAATCTTTCCCAAACCACAGAGGAACACAGTGACAAAGCCAGCAATAAAAACATGCTTTGAAAAAATACTTCAGGCTTATGCCACCTAAATCACGTGTTCAGTCAATAACGTAGTAAATTGTGTGGTACAAATTAAAATAATAGTTTTATTGATATACTTAAACAGTATGGTATCAGCATAAAAATCAAACAAAAGATAAAACTATTCCTTGCTGTACCTTACAGACATTTCTGTTTCATTTTTTTTCTCAGTAACCACATGGAGGGGACTGACATCTTCCCACAGATTTTATGGGTTTTTAACTGCATTGGTTTGTTCCCAGGGAGTCTAAGGATTGTGATGAGCACCATGGTTGTGGCTGTTTTTCCCCAAAGCCTGATACCAAGAGGAGCATCCTGTCCATTCCATACAAACACTGCACAAAGGGTTATGCACATTTGCAGGCTTCCAGATGAAGCCCTGACAGACCCCAGGAGAACCAAGGGTATTAACCTGCTTACATTGGAATGCAAACCCACAAAGTTATGGGTTTCTCTAAGACACATTTTCCATCAAAGTTACCGAGGCTTGGAAAAGCCACAAAGCTACAAAGAAAAAGTAAGAGGACAACTCAAAAGATTTCTAATAAAGATACCTCTAATACAAGTTTAATCTATAAACTTTTCCTGTCAAAAGACAAAGCATATATAGAAACATAGAAGAAATATTCCTTGGGGAAAAAAGGCTACAGAAAATTACAAAGTATCAGCTGCTTTAATTTATCTTTATCCTCACAGAATTGCACTGTGCTCAGTCCTGTCTGTAAACACCACAGCTTCCTCAGTGCAATCTCTCTTACATCATAAATGTTTTTGTTAATCACTCTTTTCCTCTCCTTGGTAATGTCTGTATTCCGGCTTCAGCTCCCATGTGTTTTTGTGGGTCCCCTTCACATTGTAGATGCCTATTTCTCTCAAAATTTCTTTCAAGTATATCTGAAAGGAAACAAAAGTTCAAATTAAACAGGCAGACAATTGCCACAGGTCCTACGTACCTGCTCAACTGCATGGCTGCAGTTCCTAAGGGGCAGACAACCCAGCTGGCTGATGGGCACTAACTGGTGTGGGAATGACTCTGGGATAGATTTGGACCCTCAGGCACCAGCAGGGATTAGTGCAAACCCCAGGGATGCAGCAGGGAGCACCCAAGCCTCAGGGGTGACAGCTCCCAGGCAGTCCCTCTGAGAGGCAAGTACTCCAGGGGCTGCTGAAATGAAGTTACCAGCACCTCTTGAGAACTATTAGCTCACACATCTTCCTCCTGCTAGAATTCCTCCAACTGAGCTAAAAGCTCTTGACCTTTCTTCCTGCTTGGGCTGGGATTATCTTGAAAATCCTTTCCTTATTCACACTTTTTCAAATCCTCAAGCTGTTGGTTTTCATGTCATTTTGCAAAGCTTTAAGCATTTTATTATGGTCTCATTTTTAGAGGAAAGCTGAGTAGATGTCTGAGAATTTTCTAATACCTTAAAATTAAGGCTTGGAAGAGAAAGAAAAAAGCAAAACAAGTAGAGCTATTATACCAGTGGTATAATCCTTGACAAAACACAACTCACTGATATTGCCCTCCTTCACTCTTTATAATAAACACCAGTAATTTTCTTAGGAGTCACAAGAGCCTGCTTGTTTGTTTAATTATTAATTGGGACTGAGATGAGTGGATTGTCATAGCAACCACAGACCACAGTTTAAGAATCCCCACATTTAATTCATAATTCCTCAAGTCTGAGAAATTTAATCCTGTTGGAGTGCTTATGTTGAACTGGATTTGTTGGAATGCTTGTATTTTCTTCATCTACAGTTCCACTAAGTGCAAATGTCAACATACTCCATTAAAAAAAAAAAAAAGAAAACAACAGATGTTGAAGACACAGGAAAATAAGAAAGGCGGATTGTTTAAGGTCTGTTCCTTACACTCTTCCCCCCTTTGCTAAATGGAAAAGCTAGGAAATACATACACAAAAAAGCTCTCAGACAGTAAAAGAAGTGTCTTTTAGAGAAACTTATCCTTCCTCTCCCTCTCCAGGTACACATCAAAAGTATGCAAAGCAGCGCAACATGTAAGAAATGTGACTTTCACAGATGTGCATATGAACCACTTTCTTAGGTCTTTTTAGGGCGTTTCCTTTGAGGAGAGCAGCTGGGCACAGGAGCAGGGAGTTCACTGTGCAGGGATGGCTCCTCAGCCTTTGGGGGTGCCGGATGCAAACCCCAGCAGGTGGCAGCAGGAGATCACCGACGTCCCCTCACACACCTCGTCTGTTGCAGAGATGCCGTCATTATTCCTGTCAGGTACCCGGGTACGACAGCGATGCACCACGCACCGTGTAAAAGGTGCTGGGAGCAGGTGAAACAGCCACTTCTGCATGGGTGTGTGCAGATGTGCACACCTGCATATCCACTGCCTGCTCTGCAATCCCTGCACACGAGGCAGTGTCATCAACAGACACTTCAAAGCATGGCAGAGTGGGTGGGAGAAACACCTGGCTGCAAGGTTAAATTCCGCTCTAGATCACATGGACAGAGAACTGGAGAAAATCCCCCATAACTGCACTCAGTGCCACGAGGTACATTCATGTGCAGTCCTGAGCTGGCAGATCTGGTCTGCCTGGGAACCTGGGTCACAATGTGTGATGCTACTGCTGGGCTCAGGCAGAGTGAAACCACTGTGAATGAACTTTGCACAGCACTCACCCAAACCCATGCACCCAGCTGTATGAAGGCTATTTTTAATTTCAACTACTTTTCAGACCTAATTACCCAGGCACTTCTGCTTCTCTCAGGGAAAGACTTCCAAGAGCGTAATGAAATGAAACAAAACCCACCCAACCTGAAAAGCAAGGTAAGGTCTGTGCCACAGATAGTGGCGCTTCAAGCTGGAACCATGAACTGCAGCAGCTGAGGATTTGCCACATATTCCTGTTTCCCATCTGTGCTGCAGGGGACAGCCAGGCAGCAGAGGTGTTAGGGAGGGCAGCTGAGAGCATTAACCCCAAAACACCACTGTGTGTGCACAGACAACACTGAACTGCTGGAGTTTTTAGACAATTATGAAACATGGATAATCCCACTGTGCTGTACTGTACCTGAGAGCAAATGGTTTGAAGAGATGAGTTCAGGGGATGCTATGATTCTTCCTGCAGGATCAATTCTCCTTCTAGAAACCAGGACTCCCCACCTGGGTCTACACTGCACCAGGCTGGCCTATATATCTTGAAGCATAGTGCTCTGATAATGTACCATGGAGAGAAACCCCGCACTACTCCGTGTGATGCCAAATACTGAATTTTAGAGCCTGGTGATTGCTAATCAGAGAGCAACGATTTTTTCTCAGAAAGGGATGCAGTATGTTTATGTACATTTAATACTAGCACAGACATTCATCTGTAGGTGATCTGTTCATATATTTAAAGCATTCTCTGCTCTGTTCTACCTTTCCTCATGATTTTTTTCCACATGAAGTGTTATAATGGAATTATGGGATAAAAATTTCTGAGGAGTTAATTTACAAGCTCTGAAAATCCTGAAACTTTGAGGAGGAAACAAACCCTGTTGTATTTAGGATAGCCATTACTTAAAGCTAAAATAGAAGAAAAAATCCAAACCATATACTCAATTTTTTAAAAAATACAGTTCATCTTAGACCACTGGCTCCATCCTGGTTCCATTCTTCACAAATATTTGATTTCTCACAGAGAGTTGTATTATGTTCTCAGCCATAAAGCCCAAGTCTGGAATTACTGCAGTATTTCCAGGGAGCATTCAATACTTACATCTGGGTAGGTGGCAAAAGATTTGCCTACTTCTGCAAATTGTTATTTTGCATTAGAATGAAAAACAAATCCAGGTTTCCCTAATATAGCAGTAATTTACATTTAGAAAATACTTGTTTTATGATTTCATGACAGAAAAAAAGATAGCAGCGACTTCTTGTGTAATATGTAACATATTCTGTAGCAATGATTAAATTTACTATTTACATTTACCATTATGTAGGAAAAATACCTGACTTTATTTGTAACTTCAAGTTCTCCAGTGGCTTAAGTGGGAGTTGTGGGTGACTACTGCAAGCTGATGTCATGGTAGATGAGATATATCTGTACTGACTTGCATTCAAAGTGATCGAGATAGTGACTGCTACACGTCTCTTACCAAAAAAAAAACAAACCAACCCACTTAAAATTTTCTTGCCACTTCCTCCGTATCTCAATATCTTCCTCCTATTCCTTCCTCCTTCTCAGCTCCCATGACCCACACACCTTCACTGCCACAGAGATAAGGAGCTGACTCTTGAGATAAATGAATGGAAGATATGGTACTCAACTTTCAAGTTTCTTTCAAGGCACTAGAAAACAGTGAACCTATGTGGATTTGACTTGGGTAACATCTTCATGCAGCTTCTAACCAGATTATTCACTTACACAAATGCTGACAGAGATACACTTCATTCTAAATGTGAAGTGAGCAAAACTAGTAAGCATTTTAATTTCTGCCCCTTTTCTTTAACAGAGTATTTTTTCCATAATCCAGCTGTTACTGTTCTTTCTTTTGCCTTAGCTCTAACAACTTGTGACATTGTTGCTCCGTTTAGACTCAAACATAATTAAGTTCCATAAAGTCTTCTGAAATCTGCAGCTGGGTTGAGGATAGATATTGAAGTTGGCAGTGAAAAGCATCAAAACCACCAAAGGTCCTTTGCATGTCAGTGTCTCCCTCCCATTCTTGCTTGGTCTGAGCTCAAGGAAAGCTTGAACATGGAAAGAAGGGAAAGAACTGGAAAGTTATGGTTCACACATGAAGAGGCTGACAGACATTGCAAGACAACAAAACCATCACATATCCAGATGTCTTGGTGCTTTCTCTTGTCTGTGCATCAAAACACTGTTTAAAAGAAAACCCCAAATAAATCCTAAATATCAACCACCTAAACTCTTGAACCTAAAAATTACCCTATTTGTCAAGGAAATCCAGTGATTTTTGGAGCCATTGTCACGATGCCTGAGCTCCTAACATGGATAATCCCTGCATTTAATACAAATCCCACGAAATATAGAAAAAGAGCAACCCCTGTTCCTGTGCCAAAATAAAGTTCAGAAGCTGAGGGAAGGGCCAACCATAGATTAACACAAGCTTGCTACTGCCAAGAGAACTAGGCTTCAGTGAGGACAGGAGTTGCAGGGGAGACATGAGAGCAGTACTGAATTTGGTTCCTAGTATTAAAGCAAACCTAAATAAAAAAGGGACCATTTAGGTTATTTAAACCATCTCTGTCAAGAAAAAGGACACTCATACCAATGTTTGGTATTCTACACTGTCCTACAATGCTAAACCTAAAACTTGGTGATTTCAGTTTGTTGTAAACATATTTAGAGAGGAGTTTCTAAGGCATATAATATACATTAAACTATTTTCTGGATATGTAAAATGCACACACTAGTAACTACTGAAAATGGTTGTATTTACATGACTTGCAGTACGTACCACTGGCTGTTTGGTTATGTCCACCAGGTCTTTAATATTGTAATACTGATGTTTCTCAAAGGCTGAAAAAAGCATGTCCAACACTTGCTGTTTATCAGCTCGAGCTCGTTTTCCATCTTCTTTCTTCTTCTTCTCATATTCAATCTGTCACAAAACATGTTTTAAAGACACTCATATGTAATGCTGAATAATTCTCAGTGCTGAACATTAAGCTACAAAGAAACCTCTTCCATTTAATAAAACACTGTTTAATGACTCAATGCTTTTCATCTGGAAAGTTTTCTTTTGAACATTCATATATTCTTTTATGAACATAAACTAAGCATTTTGTCCTCAGCACAATAAGCTTCTCAGATGAGTGTATCTGCTTTAACAAAAAAAAAAAAAAAAAAAAGCAGAAACAGAGCCTGAAGGTGCCCAAACCTGGAAAAAGAATTAAGGAAAGAGCACAGGAATCCAAACTGACAGTATTCTTTGGTATCAGCTTCTGAGGTACAATGACAAATGTCAAACAGCTTCCAAACTGCCATACTTGGGAAAATCCACAGACTACATGGCTACATCCTCAATCGCAACAAGCACCTGCCCAAAGGATGCTCCCAACAGCCCTTCGACACTGCCTCGTTTTCTCCAGAAACAGCACTCAAGGTACCAGCTCCATCAATATACAACCAATCTTCAAAGACACACTGAGAATCTGGATGGTTTCTCTTCAGGAGAAATCAGAGTAGCACATATGAAGTTACACTAGTCCCAGAAAACCAAAGTTTCTAAGCAGGCAGAGGCCCCTTTTTGCCACACATCATCCTACTTCAAACTGTGCATTAAAAATTACTTAACCATTATAATCTGCACCAGATGACTATATATTTTCACAGAAACTTTTATCACCTCCAAAAATACTTCCTCTGATTCATCATCAGAAGCACAGACCAACTCACCCCAAACAAACCCCAATCACCAGAGAGCAGCAACCGCGACACCTGCCAGCACATCACCCTATCCACCCCCAATACCACCCTCGAACAAAAAACCATCCATCCAGCTCCTTGGAACCAACAAAAGTGATCCAGAAGGTAGTGTAAGTCATGTAATTATCAAGTGCTTTCAGGCAAACTGTGTGGGTGAATCCATAGCGGCACAATGTACAGCAGAAAAGATGCATGTGATCAATGAGGGACACATGCCTGGCTGAAAACGGGATAATTCTGTATGGGAATCATTCTGCTTCTGATGGCTCAAATCTGACTCTCAAAAAGAAGACCTTCAGATGAAAAGCCTAGAAATGAAAATGCACAGATCTACTGGATACTAAAGATCTTATTTTTAAGAAGAAAGATTAGTTTTATGGCACAATTTATTTTTTCCTATGTATCCTTGCCAGCTAACTCCCTCCTACTCTCAGAGTGAAAATAGCTTGTCTCTTGGTAGCGTCCCAAAGTGGCTAAAGACTATTGCCACCTTTGCCATAGCTCCCAGGTCTCCATCCAGCCAACTACCTCCTTCATATTCTGAAATGGATGTACATCATTAAACTGGAGGCAAAGCAATTGTTCCCAACCTGTAGCTTGAAGTCTCTTACTTCTGCTTTAAACCTAAAATGGGTGCGCAACTGAATACTTGCCTGCTTTTGTAATTCTATGTAGTGTTATAAAAGCTACAATCTCACCACACAAACCCATCATGCTGGATTTTTATCCAGTAAGAGTTTAGTGTAATTATTTAACTATTTAGCCACTGCATTTAAAGAAGAATAAATCTTCAAAACAGTAATGGCTTTGCAACATAAGCAAACTGTAACATCAAGCAAACCAGCTTGACAGTAAATTGTCTTGCCTGCCATGATCCACAGCAGAAATGCTGCACCACAGACACAAGAGGAGGAACATAAACTTATGATGCTGGCTTTCCTTTAAACAATAGCATGTCAAAACATTTGCTTCTTCTGGAAGTCCAACAGACAATTATTATAAAAATTTCATGTGAATATTCCAATATTCTTAATTCATTAATGTAAAAAATCAACTCACATAGAAAACTGAATATCAAACCTCACTTTTATTGAAAAGTTATTAGCAGCTGCTGCCCCAGTTGCCCACTCTCTAATTACCAACACTCTAGCATTTCCCTCTAACTTCAGCAACAGTTTCCACTGTTGCCTAAAAACAAAGCATAATGAGAAGAGCTAAAAAAAAAAAAATAAGCCTTGTGTCTTCTGTTGCTGATTTCTTCCTTTTCATCTAGTGAATGCACTGCTCATAGCAAGTTACAATGCAGCCTTTCATTTTTTTCCTTCCTGTTTTCTTTGCAAACAGGATCTTTAATGTACGTGTAATGCGCTTTTTAATAGCCATGTAATAGAATGCACCTACACTGTAAACTAATTAGTTTTCTTTAAAGTTCTGTGTCTTTTTTTAATTTAAAAAACATTCAAATACGATTTGATTTCAAGGAAGAACCATTTTAGAAAAAGCTGTTTAGCACAGAAGCTGTGAGTTTATCCCCAGAAGAATTTATACTGAAATCAATTTTTCTTTGTTTACCTTCCCAGGATGTTGCTAAGCTTGCTGAAAAGCTGCCAAAATTGCCTTCTTGAAAGTATCATTAATACTGAAACTGATGTAACTGCTTTGGTAAACAGCAAATAGAAAGGTGATAGAGAAGCTAGACTAAATCCAAATTTCATCCAGCAATGCTTTAGAGTAGTCTTAAAGGTTTTCTTGTCTCCTGGAGCATGGGTATCAACCTCTATAGTACAGGATATTGGGAAGAGAGAACCACAAAGAAACCACTAAAAGAAGCCTCTAAAGGGATAACCAGAACCACTTTTCTGCTGTATTATGAAAAGTAATTAAGTGACAGAAAGGTTCCAGCTGCAAGAATATGAACCTTGCAACTTTGTAAACACATTTAATATTTATAGATATAATGGAGGTCTTGCCCCAAGAAGAAAATCTAAGTTACAATCTTAGCATATATTGTAATGCAATTGCAATTTCTTCAAATAAAAACGTGGGCTTAATATAAGTTCTTGGAAAAATAACCTAATCACTTTCCCAGTCCTTGAACTCAAACAAGCGATTGCTATTCCCCATCCACATGTAATTTATTTCCCTCCTCCTTCCGGTTGTATGTTCATTTATAGGTACATGGAGCAGCCGCACTTAAGCCCCATTTTATATTCTTTCCTTCCAGAAATATTAACCCTTTCTATCTTACTTAGTAAATCCTCATTCTTCCCTCAAAATCTGCCCAGATGATGGCTGTATTAGCATATAAGCAGTTTGTAGATTTTTATTTCTTTCTTGTGAAAGTCCTGTCCTCAACACAGCACCCATATGATTACAGGCAAAGCAGGTCCTAAGAAAGCAGTTGCTGCTTGAAAACAGCAGAAAAATTCAACCAAGAGGTTTTACAAGTTCATAGACTTTTTCTCCTAGTTACATATCCTTTCAGCCATCTAACCTGAACCTTAATAAAAGACTCTGTGAAAATAAAGACTTTGTAGAAAGTAGTCATGCCTTGGTCTTTAGAGTCAAGGCAAGGTCAAGATGACTAAAGTAGAAGTATGTCTTACAAGATTTTTCCCATCAAAACACCTTTAAGGTAGACATGAAAACTAAACACACTGCTGATGGATTTCCATGACTATGGACAGCTATGTAACCAATAAAAACATTACAATTAGGACACAAGAGCATCACCACTTTTAACAGGCCTGGTTATGTTCTGGTTATACTCCCTGAAATCTCACACAAGATTTAAACTTCCATAATGATATGATGACCTGCAGTTTGCAGCTGGAATAAAGATAGAAAGATTATCTCCAGCTTGAAGTCATACTGCTGTGATTATGCTGGTGTTAGGGAAATGGAACAACATCACACTAAAAAGAGAAGCTGTACTCCACCAAAGCTTATTCCCGAATTAGAAAAGGAGAACACCAGCAGCATCATAAAACAATATACCCACGTAAAACTGCATCTGCATAGTAGGACACATCAGTGTGACTGTTTTGGTTAAATAAAATTATCTCAGCTGGAATAGTTATATTGGTATGATCATCTATGTACAGAGAAGACTTTGAACAGTAACTACTACAAAACAGCCCCAAGAGAGAGAAATTATTATTTCTGGTTCTGTGGCAATAGACTAGTGTTCATAATAATGCTAAAATATCACCCAGTATATTGTCACTTGTTTCATGTAAATAAAATCTTAATAAAAAGTGTAAAAGTTTAAGTGACTAACAGTGATTCATTTTCAGTATGACTTAATGTTCCTCACATTCAACATAGTCAAGAGGATCTTTAAGGAAAAGGACGTTACAGTTTATATGTACATCAACTGATCTGGAACAGCAGTGTGGGTGTAATATTGACAAAGCCAATGATGCCAATAACATGCACTGTGAAGGTATGAAACTGAGAAAAATTATCAGCTGTTACTCTTTTCTACTTGTTGCCAATTCTTCCAAAGGACTGGAAACTAATGATTCTTTTCAAGTCCTTTACCCTCTTGCAGATGATAAATTATTTGGCTCAAAAGTGCTTCCACATCTCATAGCACAAAGCCAGAACTGCCTTTCATCCACAAAGGTCAAAATTACATTAAAAAAGAAAAAAAAAATTAGAGGAAGAATGTAATAAAGCCACTAAAAAGGGTTGGGTGAAGGTGGTCTGCCCTCCATCAGATAACACAAGACAGTTACAACTAGCAGACTTTAGCCCCTAGGGTGATATTGTTCTTGAGACAGAAAGAAGTTCTCGAGAAGACAAAATCAAGGAGAAACCAGATGACAAAGCATTGCCAAAGACAGTGGCCAACTGTGAGCAAAAGAGCTGCTGGACAGGAGCAGAGCAGTCCTGGAGTCCTAAGCCAAATTCCTCCTGAAGAAAAGAAGGGAAAATACCAAAAGCAACTTACATTATACTGATGATTAGCCACTGGTTTATAGTTTGTTGTTACAGCTTTGTCCAGCTGCTGTGATAACCTCACAGGTTTAGAAGATTCTTCTATCTGTAATCTACAAAAAAAAAAAAAAAACAAGAATAAAAAGTTCAGACAAGCACACACTCAAATGTGAATTCTAAAAATCTGCAATTATGAACCAGCCATTATCAAAGGTCAGTTGCAAACAATCCACAAGGCAAAATAGATGCACTCTTCTGAATTAAGTTCTTCCTACTGTATTTTTGCTTAAGGACACTGAACTATTAGGGTGCTACATTTATTTTTTATACATATATATATGTGTGTATTTATATATAAATTATATTGTATCTATTATATTAATTAGATTAATTATATTATGCTACAGAAGATACTGAAATGATGGAAATCAAACAACTGAAGAAGAGATACTATAAACAAAGTTTGAACACCAATTTCCCTGCAAAAGCCTAATGCTCCAATTGAAAAAAGCCCTTTCTCTTAAAAAGGATCAAACCCAAACTAATGTAAAATCTCACAGCTTACTCAACTGAGGGATGAAAAAGCTTGTCATCCACTTCTGCTAACTCATGAACTTCTCTTAGATATTTAAATGTAAAAACATAAATTTCTGTGACCTTTCTTTTGGCATTACAATATAGTAAGAGAGTGCAAATAACGGTTTCAAGAGCCTTATAAAGACATGCAGACAGAAAAATCCACCCAGCTTCAAATCAATGTGCAATCAAGTCTCTATCACACAGATAACAATAGGTGACCTTCAGTTCTCTTTGGGAAAGACTCTCAGAAGGCCAGAGGTTGAGGACATCTTGTCAATCTCATCCCTATGTAATTTAAAGCTTCTGTATGTTGATGTAGAGGGAGTGTTCCATTTAATTCAGATTTAGCATTCAAGAATTTCTATTTGAAATGAAGAGGCAAGAAACCAAGCTCTAGAAAAGCACAGGACAACGGCCCTTCAGACACAATGGCTTTATGGCACATCTGATTAACATGTTAATTATCAGTGAAGCTGTTTTGTTTCCAAAGGTGTATCTTGTAGGCAGAAGAGTCAATTTCCACTAAACACAGTAAAACACAGCCCAATAAATGGACAATGATGCTTGCTTCTTTCCAAACAAAAATTAATAAGGTGACATTAATGCAAATAACAACTGCATGTTTACTAGTGTAAAACATAAAATGATAAAACTGACAGTTCTTTAGAAACAACTGTAAATGTGTGACATCACTGATTTATTTTTGTAAAGATATCATTTACACCCAAAAAGATAAAATTTAAATTCAGCGTGTTTCTGATTTAACACCTGAACAAGCAAAATAAATTACATTTGAAGGAAGTATTAAATTAAGAAATACATTCTCTAGTTGTAGCAACTTGAAAGAAAGAAAATCATCCCTCATAGCTGGTATTGCTGGATAACAGGTGGGGACAGGTTTTTTCTCATACACAGATAAACATGCTTCCTCTCAAATCTTTGCAGACTTGTCATTCTTTCTGTAGCTTTAACTACTCTTAAGCAATCATTGCTTCATATTCTACATTTTTATATCAAGGCTGCCTTCTGTCCAAATGTAGCATGTTTCCTTCTTAGCTTGAAGGAAAATCAATTGGAAGGTAAATGAACAGTGAATATTTTTTGCTTATCACAAGAGTTTATCTTTTGGCCTTCTATCTAATTAAATTATTTTAAAGATTTTTTTTGATCTGGTTACCGAAGGTCTTCTAAACTCATGTTTCAAAAAAGAGGCATAGGCCAAAACTAAATCACTATCTTTTCTTGAATCTGTCTTTTATTATATTTTTCCATTGCTTAATATTTTTCCTTTTGGTCTCAATAACTTTTTTAAATTTTACATAGTTTGGCTTTAATTCTTTAATTTTTTTCCCAGTTCATCATGTTTCCTATTGATTTGATCTGGGGAATTTTCCAGTCCTCCTTCTCCTGTATTCTAACTATTTTTCATCTCACTTCTCCCCCATTTTTCCTTTTCATAAAGGAGATTTTCTGTTCAACCCATTTACTGATACTGCTCCTGTTCATGAGACAGGGGCTCCTTGAGACAAACTGGGAATTCTTGTCACTCTCTTCCCCTCCAAGGCCACTGCACCAACTTCATGTGCACCAGATTAAGTTATTTGATTTACAATGTTGCTCCAGAGTCCTCCTCATAATGGCTATGGCAGAGGGTCCTAACATTACCTAAATACATCAGATGGTGTCATGTTTTCAGGGAGCGCCAGGCATTCAACTGTGGCATTTCTTCATGATTCATCCTCCTTGCACTGAGCATTATTTATATTCATTACTCTTTACAATGTAAGTTTACAATATCCTCCATTTCTTCAGGTAAACAGCCAAAGAACATTAGCTCTTCAATGATGAAGCCATGGACTTTAGACACCACTCATGTTCAAGGCCTCTTCCTGATTTGGCATTTTAAAATTACAATAGAGAAAATTCCAACCCCCATTCAGTGCAGCTTCCTTAAAGGAATTCTTCTTTGCACTAAAGTACACCAGCAATTTATTTCTTAACATTTGTCCTGGTTTGCAATACAAGATGTAACCAAAAGTATGTGTTCTATTACCATCTATTAAAACCACATGTGGCAGTGTTCTTTACCTCTTCCATGACCCATCGTCCCTCCAGGGGGATCTCTTCTGTTAATGGGCCAGTGAGTCTCACTGCAGGACTGATAAAATTACATCATCCCAGTGTGAGATGCTCCACCCAGGGGGAGGAGCCAAGCATTCCTACCTGGATAGAATCTGAGACTTGGAACACCACAGGCAGCCTTTTTCTACTGGATTCCCAGAAAAAAAACAAACTGTTCTACATCAACACTAGACCTTCAGAAAAAATCAATATTGTTCTACAAGATCACTGCTTCAACAAAACCACATCTGTCACTCAAGAAAAACTACAACTACCACTTAATCAAACTATTACCAACACCCTAACCAACAAAATATCATTATATTCTAACTCTATCAGTATTTTTTAATATTACTATATTTTATTTTAATTTTCCTATTAAGTTATACTTTTTTTTTACATACTAATAAAAACCTATTATTTCTATTCCAATATCTTTACCTAAAAGCCCCTTAATTTCAAACTTATAATTTAAAAAGATTAGATTTTCCATTTCAAAAAAAGCTCCCACCTTCCTTAACAAACACCTATCTTTTCATACCAAAACAACATTTTTCACTCACCATGCAGAAGGGTATGCATATATTAACTTGCCAATTTCCAAACCAGTAGAAAACCAAAGACATAAGAGAGCTAATACACTTCTCAGAGGCCTCCCTCCAAAGGTTGATGGAAGTGAAGGCACACTTAACAAGTTAAGTTCTCCAGCACACAATCTTGAAAACAAAGAAAAACTTGCTGCCTGCGTAGGAGACAGGATGGAAGCCAACCAAGTGAAAATGGAAAGGGATCATCTAAGTTTGTTTGTGAAATGGCAGAAGACTTCAGAAAGATCTATACATAGCAAGTAAAAAATACATCAGCTACAAATGTATTTCTCTGAAATTTCAGACATATTTGTGTTGTACTTCAGTAGTTCTTGTGAAAGGTTTCCAAATTACAACCACAGATCTCACAGATATCAGATGATCTTTAGAAAACTGGCTTACAGTAAAATAACCTTTTTTATTTTTGTTTCTACTACTGTAGCGCGAGCTAAAAATATACTGCTTTCCTGATACTACTTTTTAATGCAAACAATTACACCAGTGGCCACATGCCAATATGGAAATTTATATGGGAAGGATGGTGACTCAAGAGACAAACCTTTTTATTATAGCTTTTATTCTACACATGCATCTTGCTCTTCTCCCTAATGGCTGCCCTTCCCATTTATTTTTCTGCAGCTCTCACGATTTCACAGAGCCTCAGGTTTAATTCCTTTTACCTTCCTTCCACCGGGCTTCCAGGTATAATATTGTCACACAATCCTGTGTGGAATAATAGCTGATGCACATCTGGAGTTGGCCTCCCAAAAACATACAAATAAAGGGACTGACAAACAAGGTATAAACATCAAATTAGCAAATGGTTCACGTGGGGATGAAGCAGTGAAATTTGCTTAGTGTATTACGAAGGGTGAAGACAAATGTAGAGATGATTTGTTGATACAGACACTATCTGCAGGGAAAATACAGCATGGTTGTTTGGGTTTTTACAAGATGATGCTGCAATTCTGTTATATTCAGAAAGTCTGCATCTGGGAGAATATAATTGACTTTTTAAATTTGCATAGCTGTTGTCTGAAAAAAATTGATGAAATATATAAATTTATACATTCCAGTAATTATACACTTAATAATACATAACAAAAACTATAGACTGGGAATTATACTAGCCTTTTAGATAGATGTTTTAACATGTTACAGATGTAATTACTTTTAAGTGCTCATTTCTTAAACAGAATTTCAAAAGCAGTATTAACCAAGAAAATCAGGCAGTACTTTATGTAGAATTTTCTCAGAGTGGACCTGCTGAATCTTAATTGAAACTGCCGGTAGGAATACAGAAAAAAATCAATAGATATTCTGAGTCACTGGTGACACTGATTTAAAGGAGCAGTGGCTTTTTACCTATTACTCTTTATTATGATTTGTAGGAATCAAAAGACTTAGTTATGGCTCTGAACGATACACAAATCTTGAAGGAATTAAATTTTACCCTGAACTCTTGCTGAAATAGCTAGAGCCATAATTCACGCTAATATCTGGTTTAAAAAAATAGAGAGAAAATGCCGATATTTTTTTTCCCCAAAACTGCCAATGAATTAGCAACAGAGCAGCCACCAGCCTGCACACTGTGGTTTTCTCTTCCACCCCCAAGATCAAATATAGCTCTTCCACCTTGAAATACAGCAAGTAACCAGCACGGCATTGAATTCATCATGGTCATTTTCACAGCAAAACACATTTCATACTGCAGCTTTGATTTGACACTGTGCTTACAGTTGAATAAGGGGAAAAAACCATTCAAGCAGACTGGAAATAATTCCATAGGACTTGGCAACATGTAGCTCATAAAAGGAGACAGATAAAGACAGTGTGTACATTCCTAGGAAGAAATATTCATTGTTTTTAAATACATGTAATTTTCAGCAGGAAAAAAATAAACTGAAGACCTTTAAAACTGATAATCTACTGTGATTAATCTTTTGTCACAAAACAAATGTTTCAAAGATTTGAAGCAGGTATTAATCAGAAACACTGCTAGGGCCTGAATCCTTTGCATTTCTAAAGAAACTGTTTTACAGATGAGAGAGGAAAAATTTATATACCTTCTTGTGCTTGCCTACATATACACAGGACACCAGTAAGTAAGGAGTTAGCTTTACTGTCGCAAAAAAGAAAAGCTGTGTTTCTTCTTTCTCTGCTGTATCATCCAGCAGTGATGCACTGGAAAAGAGCAGGCCCATTGTCCAAAGCTTTGGAGGGGAAGAAACACAAACTCTCCATCTTTGCAGTTTTGTAGCTTTTCTCCAATTGCTCACAGAAGTTCCCAGCCCAATACCAGGGAACTGAAAGCCAAGGACTAATGCTCTCATCATCCCTTACTCAGTAAATCTGTACTAGAATCAAGCATTGACAGCTGCATGAAATTTCATTACACCCAGTATGGGCCATGAAGCCTTTTCTTTGCTTCCTTATTTTGCTAAGTATCCCAAACATGCCAGAAGTAGGTACATCCTGAAAAATCTCATCCAAAACAAGTAATATTAATGTAACAATAGAGCCTCACATCTACTGTTGTATTTATTTGGACTTCTACACCTTGCTGAGGTTCAGGTAGCATCTCTTTTGAGTTTCCTTCCAAGAAAGAATAGCAGTAATGTAAGAAGCAAGCAGATGATCAACAAGATGTGAACATTCTTGTAAGATACTGAAACTTAAAAAGTTTTTGTAATTCTGTGAGAACTAAGGGACTTCAGGACCCTGTGGTGCACATCCGGCTAATACAACCCCATGGCAGTGCTCAAGCACACACAACATAGGAAATTACCAGAATGGCCACACCAGTAAAAACACAAACTATCTAATAATAAAAATGACAATCTGTTGCTACACCAAACAATCTGTCATATATTCTCAAAGATAAGAACAACATGCAAATTCTGCACGTTGTGTTTCATTGCAAGGAACTCTGCTGTCTCACGTTCCATGGAGGCGGATGACAGCCTCCATTGCAGATGAATCCACTATTCTTCAGACACTCAGTGTTACTCCAGCACAGTCAAAGCAAAGTGAGCCTGTCCCCATTTATGAAGACTAGACAGGCAGACAGAGAAGAGCTTGAGCTGAATGAAAATGGCACTAAGAAGTGCATTTGCAAGTGTTAAATAACAAAATGTTTCAGCTTATTAATACAGGATATGATTTATAACTAATTTTAAGTCCTGAAACTCTGGCATTTCAAGAAAAGTGCTGCAATTATTGTGTGTTCACATATCAGGCTTTTCTGAAGTCGACATCTTCAACTATATATGTTGAAGAATAAGCTATGAATCATATGAATATACGATAATTTCATGTCTAATACTCAGACAGGCATCATAGGCACAACTAAAGACTCCAATTCTACATATCATATCTTCCTCCTGATACAAAATATCAGATGATATAAATGGCAATTTAACAATAAGTAACAACTTCTTATGCATTTTATTTTCTGTATTGACAAAAAATGAATAACTGATTAAAACCAATCCAAGTTTTCCTCTCTGACCTTAGTATTGCAAATGACTAAAACCTCAGCTAAGCTTGTGTGAACAAATAATGTAAAGATAAAAAAATAAGACCTATTTTAGCATTCTAGGAGTGATATAATTGAATAATTTTCTCTATTTGTCTGATGCACAATTTTAAACATGTTAAATCATGCACTAACGCAATTAGCATGAGGAAAATTCTAACAGCTACTTGACATCACAGATAGTTTTAATCAAGCTCACACGTGTCAACAGATAATTCTGCTGGAAACATTCTGACACTGATGAAGTCAGGCTCTGGCACTACCTGGTCCACAGTGGGGACAAGGTGGAAGAGTTTTATCTGAGGCTAAGTTCAAAAAGGTTTCATACCTCAGAGGTATTTTCTACAATTACATTCTATCATCTGCATTAAATGAGGTTATAAGTAGCCTATCCATTAGTGTGGCTGACAAGGCTTGTTTCTTGTCCCTGCCTCCCTTTGGTTTGTCTGTCCAGGTCTGGGTCTCTATGTTTTGCTTGTTGCCTTGCCCTTTTACTCAGCACCCACCCTCTTTTGCAGTGAAAAGGGTCCATGACCAGATATCTTTAAGGGCAGACATTCCCATTTACCCTTGTGAAGCAAGGCAGCCTCTGCATCCTCCTTGTCCTTTCAGGACTTAGGTCAGGACTTGGGTCACAGCATCACCCTTTTGCCCCCAAGGTGAGAAGGCCCTTTCAGCACTATTTAGGCTGTTGATTGGTAGAAAATTGCACAACCAACCACAGAATCATTTCGTTTGGAAAAGGCCATCAGTTTCAACCACTAACCCAGCACTGCCAAATCCACCCCTAAACCATGTCCCAAAGTATCCCTAAAGGCCTTTTAAATGTCTCCAGGGGTGGTGTCTCAATCACTACCCCTGGCAGCCTGTTCCAATGCTTGACATTCACTTCAGTGAAAAAAATGTTTCCTAAAATCTAATCTAAACCTCCCTTGGTACAGTTTGAGGTTTTTTCCTCTTCTCCTACCATTTCTTGCAAAGAAATGAACACTTTCTTATTACAGTTCACGTATTCTGGAAGAGAAGTTTGCAGTTTTGCAGTTGTTAAAAATGTCAGGATTTTGCAGTCCTTTCCAACCTGTGGTCATCGTAGTCAATCTATTAGTGCCCAAAAGGAAAAGAACTCTCCATTATTGCCATACTTTCAATATTTTCTTATTAATACACATAACACAAACATGTCTGTTCGGCCCAGTTTCCTGCCCAGTACAAGTGACAAGATCAAATTTGAGAACAAGTGAAAGCAGTGGCTTTCTCTGATATAGTGCTATAGCTCTATATGGGGCACTTCATCTTTAATGTCTATGTGGATAAAACACAGCAGATTTTTATAGCTGGGTGCTTGTACTTGTGGCTTATTCCAGTGAGAGAAAAGTAAAACCTGGATGTCCATTTGTGTTGTCTGGAGCATGTAAGGGTACCTTGACCACAGGCATGAGACAAGGTTTGAGACTGGCAGAGTGATAAGGTACACCAAACAAAAAATTTGACAACATGCCAGAAGCAATGAGAATGCAGGTGAGATTTCAGGGAAGAGAGCTGTAAAGAACCTTGCAAATGTACATGACACGCATCAGTCCCACATGGAAAAAGAGAGGGAAGGACAACACAATAGGAATGGCTGGATAGGCAGGAGTCTGATGCACATACTCCTGAAAAACAGCAAGAAGGAGAAAATGTAGGCTGAAAAGCCTTTGGGTTTGTTCAGCTAAAACATATAGGTGACGATCCACAGGCCTCTGCCTCTGAGCCAACCCTTTGGCATTGCAGTCTATACAGCACAGGCAGATGCCAGCATCTGAAATACCGTAGGGATGAGTAACCACAGAGCGGTTCCTGGCTCTGGGGGAAGCACCAGCAGCCTCACAAGCCCATTACTAATACTAGAGAAGGCGATCTAGGAAAAGTGACTCATTAGCAAACTAAGCAAGACAGAAAAAGCCCAGCCCTTTAATTTTAACATGAATATTATCTCCTGAATTAAAGCCAGATAAAGGCTCCTTTCTCACTTCGATTTTCAAAGATGCAATTTCCTTTCCTACTTCTATTTTCCCCGAGTCCTCAAATTTCTCCGTAACAAATGGATTTACTTACTAGATACTATTTCAACTTAGATTTTAGAAAAGGAATTCTAAATTCTGAACTATTATTTTTAAAAGCAAAACAAGTAGACTTGTCTCAAAATGACATAATCTTGGTTTTTCTGCCAAAGCTAATCTGGTGTGCTTGGAGCTGTTTTGAAACGAATGGTAGAACTAACAGGGATTTTTAGGTCTGGGCAACACAAAGTCAAATAGTTCTTGTCAGTCTGTAGATGCAGAAATTGTGTACATTTTGCTAATGGGGACAAGAAAAGTAGTTTGTTAGACAGAAAAGGTACATCTTTACCATACCCTGAAAGGCCTAGGTTTTGAATTACTAGTAAAAGGGTAGATGATTTACAAGCTCAGTCAATTCACTCTACAATGAAACTGCTCACAGGTAAGGAGGTGGAAAGAAAGAGGTAGACTCTTGGTACAAGTCCTCAAATGCAAAAATAAAAAAATCCCCACAGCACCTCAGCTACATCTCTTCAATCTGAACCTCTCCTCCCTTTCTCCTGCAAAATGTCTTTATCAAGTTACAGCTGCCAGTACTCTGCCTCCAACTACATGCTGCCATCTCTAAAACTCCAATTCCCAAATACTTCACCACTTTCCTCATTTCTCTGTAAACAGCCACGGCATCTGGCTCAATTGGGGATCTTCCAGTTAAAATTGACTGTAAACAATTTAACAGTTTGTGACAATCTGGAAAACATTTGAACTGCTTCCCTAGAAAACCTAGCTGGCTCAAATCCTCAGAGATTTTTTTGTCTCTTCCTTCCTTAGCCTGCAGACCCTAAAATGCTGGATAGCCAAGAACACCTTTTTGAGGCCCAACCCTCCCTTCAGTTAAAATACGCTTGGAAAAAAGTGTCAAGGAAGTGCTGCAAAGGGCACTGAAAGGCAGCTGCTGGGAGAATGTACTGCACCTGCCCATGGGTTAATGACTATACACCGCCTTTGATAGCTTAGAGGGGAAGCTGGCACAGTTCACCTGCTGTTCAAGGGTTTAACATATGGTTGCACTAAACTGCAGTTAGCTCACACTGAACTGCTGAATTAACCCACCCAACACTCTTTCCTACAAGCAAAGAGAATGAAATTAGTTTTAACTGAACTCTGAAATTATGCTTGATCCAAACAAAATCAGCATTAAGTTAAAAAGAAGAGCTGGTAGGTTCAGCAACCCTAGGAACCCTACACTATAAAAACCAACACAAATGCAGGAAAGAAACCTGTATTTGTCCTCAGTCCATGCAAAAAAGCAGTCTTGCTCATCTCCCAAGTGGAAAATTCACCAGCTTCTCCTGCAAGCCACAGGAAAAAAAGAAGTAACACCGCACAGACTAAAAGATATACCAGTTAAACCAGAAAACTGGATAATTTTTTAAACTTTGATCATCATTCTTTCAGCCAATTGTATTTCCTTTGCCAATTGCACAGAACTACTGCTCAGCTGTATTTGCTCAAGTAGTTTAATTACATTTTACCTCCTCCTATTTTGCAAAACAAGTGCTCCCCCAGCTCCCTCTCCCAATATATTACATACCTGCCCGCCTCCACTGGAAAATCATTGCTGGATGTCCCTCACCTGTTCAAGTGGGAACTGTGCTCCCACAAGCAGAGCAAGAGAATATGGAGCTACAGCAAAGCCAGAGGCAGAACTCAGCTGTGTGGAGGGCGCCCAGAAAGCAGGAATAGGGCTGGGAGCTGCAGGGCTGCTCTGCAGATGGGAGGTGATTGCAGTGGGGACAAAGAGCCATCAAAGGGTCACCTGCCACAGGAGGTGACCTGCTCGTCAGGTTGTGAAAAAAGGTTTTATAGCAGCCTTGAATCATTCAATTTGGTTCAAGTCATCTTCCTCAAGGTCTGGTCTTTGAAATGCTGCTGCAGAGGGCAAACCTGAATGTTTTTCTTTAAAAATGTATTTTCTTTAAAAGCTTTAACTTGGCTTCTGTGCATCACCTTCAGGGCAGTTATCAAAGCCACAGCTGTATCACCATTAGCCCTGATAAAAGCTCTCAGTAAAGTGAAAATACCTTCAGGATCAGGAGACTGTGGCTCAAGATTCAGCTTCAAGCTCTGCTATAGCTTTAAACCAGCAACTCTCAAAGTTATTTCAAAGCATCTTTCTTTAAAAAGCACACTGATAACCACAAGGCACAACAAAGACATGACTAGGTTTTAAGGCAACTGAGTCGAGAAAGCGTAAGATTTAATTTTGCATTTGAAAAATAGAACTTAAAAAATAACTCTGCTTTTGTTTTGAAGAAGAAACCAACATAAGTTTAGTTGTTCAGAACATCATCTTTGGAACACTCCCCAAGAGAGCTTACTTCTTAAGAAATAAACTTAGCTCCATGTACTTTGAGGTCTGCTACATTAGTATTCTCTTAATTAGAGATTTTCACAAGAGTGCATCTTATTTGTGAGCACAAAGAAACTCACCCAGACTTTGTGAAGACATACCTATTCTGTTATTAAATAAAAAACCCCAAAAATCTGATTATAGATTTGTCTGGCATGACAAATTCCAAAAACAGTTGGTGGCTGAAGCACAAACATTGTCTAGCTTCCCCAACAGGAAACTGGATAATTGGGTTTTTCTTAAGATCTTGGTGAAAGCAGACTCCATTCATGTGTAATTTGGTTGAGTATGTCTTCCACAGGGAAGGTTGAGGGGGAGGAGGGGGGGAAGTCATGAAAGAAGTTTCAGGACCATTGTATTTTAAAGGTTGCTTTACAAGGTGTTTCTTAATTAAAGTTAAGGTTTCAATTTCAAAAAATGCATACATACAAGGAGAAATGCTCTATACAAATTCATTCTTCTGTCATGAACTGAATTTGTTAGTCAGTAATTCAAACATGAAATGTAACATGAACCATTATTACTATACTAATAAACTGTGAAATCATTATTACTGAGAAAAATATCAATTTTCAAAAAACTTCTGTAGTTTTTAATTCAGCATGTGTATATTTCTCAAATTGCAGTGTAAAACAGAGTGTATCAGTGCACTGAATCTGACAGGGACCAGCTTAGCCTTCCCCACAGCAGCCCGTGAAGTATCTGAGCAGTGCCCACACAGCACCAATACCCCCAGGGGCCAGGAAACTGGGAGTGGGCAAGAGGTTGGGAGGAGATGCAGCCAGGACAGCTGACCCCAGCTGACCAAAGGGATATCCTGTAACATATGGTGTCATTGTCAGCAATAAAAGTTAAGAGAAAGGAGGAAGATGACATTCCTTACAATGGCATTCTCTTCTGAAACAGCTGCTATGTGTACTGGGGCCCAGCTTCCCAGAAAGTGGCTGGACATCACCTGCTGATGGGAAGTAGAGATTAAATCTGTATTTTTGCTTTGTTTCCACACACAACCTTTGCTTTCCTTCATTAAACTGACTTTAACTTGACCCATGATATTTTCCATATTACTTTTTTCCAATGCTCTGATGAGAGAATGTGAAAGAGCAGCTGGGTGGGCATCTGGTACCAGGCAAGATTAATGTTAACCCATCATACTCAAAAAATGCTAAAAAATTTGTAACTTTATCAAATGTTACCTCAGTATTGGAGATATTTAGTGCTGTAAATGTTTTAAAAACACTTAACATCAACAGAAGTTCTCTGGACTCAAAAATACATGCACTGCTGTTGGCAGAGTACACAGAGTAGTCAACATAGGTCAGCTCAGAATGATGTGAACTGCTGGATATCTGCTCTTTCTTCAGTGGCATACATGGTATACTTCCAGGAATGGTCATGAGATATCACATACACTTAATATTTTACTACATCTTCTAGTGGAAAGTGTCCCTGCTTATGGCAGTTGTTTGAAATCGTGATACTTAAGGTCCCCTCCAACCCAAGCTATTCTTCGATTAGATACAAAAGGAAATGTTCTTTTTTCTACTGACATGTCTCCTATTAAGTTCCTTTTGGTTTACATAGTCATCAGGAAAGACATTTATTATCTTTTGTTGTTATTATTAATGGCTTCATACAAAAACAAAGTTATAAGCATCTCTAGGGGAAAAGAGAAACAAACCATCTTTTGTGCGAGTTGTGAAAGCTCTTTGAAACTGGTTTAAATTCCACGGGAGATCAGTTTTTAGATTCTAGCTCTAAGTCTAGAGGAGACGAAGACATTCTAGAGAAAAGAACTGGAAAACAGATTCACTTAAAAATCCCAAAAAAAAACAGCTGTAGCAAATATTTAATTTTTAAAATGTAGAGAATAGTCAAGCAATTACTCAGAAAGGTAAAAAGCCAAACAGTTTTTTTCCAAACAGATGCTTTTATATCACATTATTTCTACAATACTTTTTGGACTACTTGCTCTACTCCACCATATCCTTTAATTTAATAACTCCACAAGATTTTTCAGGATTCACACATCCTTCACTGCAACAGAAAATGTAACATAAATTACCTACCACTTTCCTTTCTTTATTGCTAGAGCTGAAAACATTTTGTGGTAAGTGGGGAGAAGACAACTGCCTCTGCAAGCCTGTTTCTCCAGCTAAACAGAGCCTCAAGACTTCTGTGACTATTCAGCACTTCAGGCCAAGTACCTCCTGCTGAACAGGATCTCTGAGCTAAAGAAGGCAAGTACTACGCACTGTATTCTCTTCTGCATTTGGCTTAGCAGAAGCAGAACACAAACAGTTTATCTGGCCTTCATAATTTCAGAAAATCCTACATTCTGAAGAAACAAGGAAACTTCTTTTTCACAATGGGAAAAATGCCAAATTACACAAAATGTTATTATAATTAATTTAAGATCTCTCTCCACTTGATAAATGAAGAAAATAACTGTCCATCATTTCTTCTGAAGGGCATATTCTATTAATGGTGTGAAAATTAGGTTTACAAAGGGGACCAGCAGCATATTGCGTTGTAATAAAAATGGGGCAATGAAAAATATTAGCATATAAAAATACCAAATAAAGAACAACATAGTATTGTGCATTGAAACAATGTGTCTTTACAAGAGGTGTTCTGTTATGCCATACCCCATGTAAGACATGAAGTAAACACTTTATTGCAATGAAATACAAACAACCTGAAATGGGACATCTCCCTTTGCACATGTTCCATGACAGACAGTACTGGAATGGTATTTGCTGAAAACCAGATTAAATCAGTTTTAGAAACTGAATTCCATCAATGAACAGATTGCACCATCTGCTTCTACTAATATACATTAGAGAATGTGTATTTTCCATAGCTGCATATTTACACTGTAATCAGAAGCCTACGAGACAAATAGGTGTAGCTTAGCTACAGAATGGCTGAAAACCATCATAATCTGAGAATGTCAAGGGCGTAAACAGAAAAGCACTTAGGTTATTGAAGGCTGTGCAATGGAGTAATGAAATGAAATTAGGCAAAAGAAAATTTAAGCAGCACACTGGGACACTAACAGTCATTGCAGTGATGAGAGAAATACAAATGCAAAAAGCATAGATGTAATAAAGTTTCTTACTAATAACATGTAGGAAAAAAAAGAAATAATCTTTCAATTGAAGCCTAAGTAGGGCTGTCTGGAAATCTGAATTCTTATTACATGTTTTTTTGTGCTTTCAAGAAAAAAACCCAGATTTGAATCAGGAGGTAAGCCAACATTTGAAGTTTTCATGGAAGAGAAATCCTGCAAAAATTTGTTTTGGAAATCCAAACATGATGTTCCCAAAACAAAATATGCTTTACCAGTATCCTCAGCAGCTGCTGACTGAAATTAATGCAATTCCTTTCATTTCACAACTGTCATTTTTATGGCTTTCTGTGGTGACAATAATGACAAAATCTACCTTAGACTCCAGCTCAGGGACTGCTGAAGCATCTGCAGGACCTTCTCTCTGACAGTGCAGCCACGTGAGTTGCTCAGAATGTCAGAGCCCTGCACTCCCAGGCCAGCTGGCTCTCCACAACACCCATGGTCCTTACAGACAGACAGGTGACTTTAGAGCCACTGACATCTCACGCACAAGACCCCTTCTTAGAAGCACCTGAAAAGTCAGGCTGACACACTGGTGTGACATTTTGTGGCACACTGATAGAACAGCAACACAAAAATGAACCTGAGGAAAATGCTTGAGAAGCCAGTGTGAGATGTCACCATTTTTATTCTATATATCCTTAGTAGCAAGGATGGTTATTTCCAGGAGCGCAAGATACCAGTTGCAATTAATGAAACAGTATTTCATTATAAATTGTGGTCTTCTCTTTGAAAGGACAATAAAAGAAACAAGAACTATTGGGGAACTAATTTTACCCAGCATAAATGCACAGAGGAATGTAACATGTTATATTCTAAGAAAAATAAAAGGTAGAACTCTTCAGGGCCAAAGAATAAAAAACAAGATATGAATGTATGACTGAGGTGTATGAATTCATTCAGACCAGGAATAGGGAACAATTGTATTATGTGACTACCAGAAGTAGCAGACATTAAGTCACAGAAAAATTCACAGCAAACTGAGGAAAGCAGTTCTTCACACAACTTGTAAATAAATGGCAGTACTTCTTGATGTAGAGTATTACGAAAGCTACAAATGCATATGGGTTCCCAAAAAGTAACTTTATTGATGACTGCTAAACACCAGGACACCCCAAAGATACGTGTATCACAGGACAAGCACAATGTGCTGGATTTAGCAGGAAAACTGAGAAGACGAGCACTCTCTCCTTCCCTTGAGCAGAGCCACGCCCCCGCACCAGTATCCAAAGTGAACAAAAGTCACGAGCAAGTCACAAGCAAAAGAGCAAGCAAAGTCACAGCCTGCTCTGTGTCACTAAGCACAGCTCCATGCAGGTCTGAATGTGCCAAGCACTCACTACACCTCAATAAAACTGAGATTCCATAAAGAAAAACACATTAGACACTGATGTGATTTTCTTCTCACAGTCCTGAGATACATTAATTACTGGGACAGTAATCATGTTTCATAAACAGCTACTGCAGATAAGGAAAAAAAAATAATTTTAAAGTAATGCTAAATGTGTGTATATTTAGTTTCTGCTCAAAGATACTGCTTAAGAGAAGGATGGGATCCAATACAAAGACACAAAGGCATTATATTGTTGCAATCCTGTTGGTGGAATTAAATCTAAGATATAGAAGAAAACTGAAAGGAAGTACGTGCTTGTGAGTATGTATTATTTCAAACCCAAGGCTTTTGACTTCAGAGCTTTGCAGGGGAAGAAGCATCTCATATTATCTATACAGATAAAGGAAAATAAGATGAACCTGGTCTTTGTCTGAAACTGGGAAGTGAACATGCCACAGAATTTCTGTCAGGACATGCAGAAGAGCACCATCAGTTCACTTGCCAAAGCAGGACTAGTCAGCTTCCCTACTCTAAATCACAGCATAAAATTGACCACTCAAAGTGCAAAGCCTTTAATGACCCTTGGGTACAGGCATATTACAGAAAGTATTAAGAAACCCCAGTGGGCCATGCACGACCATGTGAATAAACACAGAGGTACCACTTTGGAATAAAGTGCAAGCTAAACAGTTAAGCCAAAACCAATCAGAAGAGGAAAAATGTGGATCATTTGTTCCTGCTGGACAACAAAACCACAAAGAAATTAAATTACTTCTTCAAGACGGACACGCATGACAAAGATGGATATTTACACCCATGATAGAAAAGAACAAGAACAAAAACGGAGTTAAAAAACCCTAAAGTTTGTGACCTAGTGTATTATTTTGAATGAAGTAACATAGTCATGACTTGATGAAAATAGTCTCAGGCAGGGAACCCTATGCATCCAAACAGACATTCAGATAGGCCCACCTCCTAAAGCTAGAGAAAATGAAGAATGAAAATGTAGACAGAAACACATGACGAAATTGGAAGGGTTTTGGAAGAGTTTTTTTTTAATAACCTAGAAGTCAGAATTACATAAATAAAAAGGATTTCTTCAAAAAGGAATAAAGGCAAAACAGGGAGGAAGAAACCCAACAAATAAAAAGGAGAGGCCCCTGAACAGCCTTCCTAAAATATTAATTTCCTGTACTTGTGATACACTTAGGAGAGGGACATAAGATAGAATTTTCTCTACTTGGGGTTCTTAGATAAACACATTAATTTGTTGGTGGACGCAATGAAACTACTACTGCACTCTAATCTCCATCCAGATGCCAAAATAGGGAATCCTCAAGGATAATTCAACAAGGAATAGAAACTGTGGATGGATTCAAGTTTATCTTTCTTGTAATCTTGAGGGGTGTTTTATGGGTTGTTATTTTTTCTTTAATATCTAGAGCTTCATCTTCCTTAAGACAGGGTACTGTCTGGTTTGAGTCACTTTGAGAGTTGGTTCTAAAAGGCTTCTATTTGCTGCATCAAGAAGCTGTATCTGAACAAGAATAATTTTGTCATCTAGCTTTTAAATCCTCTAAAACAGATTTTTCCTTCCCTTCTTTATTAATGTTGTAATGAACTGAAAGTATTTCTACATTTTTCCAAAACTTCAACAATCTTTTTCTTTAACTTCAGAAAAATTCTGAACAAAACCAAAGCAAAACATTATGTTTTTAAAAGTAAGGAAAATGCTTATACTGTGAATGAAGCTACTAATTTACCTTAATAGAAGGCAAAAATGCAGGGTGCACTAATTGCCTGGTCCCTGACAGCTCAGAGCAGATGACTTTTTTAGCCTCAATTCCTTTCACAAGGAACTTTCAATTCACACAAAACTGAAGAGAAGGCCAGGTTCAATTTATTTTATTCTGACATTAACTTAGTCCAGGGCACTTGCTTGTGTTCATAGTGATTAATAAAGAGAGGAGATGTAACTGTCAAGCCAGTGTGAGAAGCCAGGTTATCTTAAGAGCACCTGGGAGACAGAACAACACTTAATCACTCTGAAGGCAGTGCTGCAGAATAGGTGGCCTCCACATTGCATTTTATTTCAGGGAAAAATCCTTCACTTTTATGGAAGTATTGTCTTTGCTTACACAGTGGGAGTAGACCCATGAGAAAAGGAAAAAAAAATGAAAAAGCAAACCAAATACTATATGATCACAAAACATAGCTAACACTTGGGATTCCGCACCACCATTAATGAGGTGGTTTAATAACTGCTGCACCTGATGGAAGTCTTCCTCGATTTGATAGGATTTAAGGATCAGGCCCTAAAAGCTCCTAGTAACTACCTTGTTAGTGCAGCATGACATGGATTCACAACATTGTTTGATTTCTGCCTTTTAAATTTTGCTAAATAAATGCCTTGTGCATCAGTCACTTCTTACACAGGTACAGAAATACATCAAAAGACCCCGGTAAACACCAAAGCTGACCATGTAATACGATGCTTCCGTTGCTTCCAAAAAGAACACTGGTCTTTCTGAACTTAATAAGAGCTTGTGCACTTGATTTTTAGCAAGTTTCAGATATCTATACCAAGTATTACTTCTATTTTGCACTCGCCAGACTTCCTAAATCCTAGACTTGAATTCTGTGTTTATTCTTTTATTAAAATCATGGCACATGTGACACGTGGGAAAATAGGCTTATAACTCTTCTTCATCTTCTCTGATGATATATAGGACACTTGTGTTTCACTCATCAGCTTCTGAAATGGATCTGCCCATAATCTTCAAATTACTTCATGCATAATTAGGCAGTTCCTGATTCTCATTATTCATGTTCATCGCTGCAGTATTTACACAGCACCAGTCATACAACTGCCCATGTACAGATTGGAACACACCACTAATTACATACATTTCATTTGGTTCTATTCCTCTACAAGTGAGGTTATGGTTTTCAAGGGCCATATTTCAGCCTCATACACAGATGTTCAGGGACCATAAAGTCCCTGAGGTGTATAAACTCATTGGAATTTACTGACCCTTTCAGAGAAATAAAACCACAACTAAAATATGTCTGCCATTTTATTTCCTAACTTGTGTATCTATAGCTAAAACATGAGAGCCTGGGTTCACTAAAGCTGGTAACGCTGGTATAATTTTGAAGTATTTATTTAAAAGTTATATTAAAAGAAATTACAGTTTGAAATCCTTGTCAGAAAATAGTAACAATAGATCCATTTATCATTTGTTTGCTCTTTTTTCATTAATTTAGATGAATGACTGTGTCTGTTTAGACCAAGCAGCTGCTTTTCAAGCAGCTTTCACAAGTCTTACTTTCCTTCATACAGCTGAAGTCTCATTATATACACAGAAGACAAAAGTACAATACTATTTATTGTCCTCTGTTTAGCCAGTTTCTAGACTTCCACAAATGCTATGCTTAGGTAATTGAAACATGTGAAATATTTCTTTCAGCTGTATTATGCACAGTTACAAGCATGAAGTAGAGTGTAACAGAAAACTTCCTAGATTTTTAAGAGCCTATAAGGCAATTAAACAAATAACCGCCATGTTCCAATCTAGGTTCTGCCAGATTTTGTAACATAAGCACAGACTATGCAGCAGCTAATATACTTCACTGAATACACAGAACAATAGCTCACCTTCCATAAGCATTGGTTCTTAGGCATGTCAGGAACAAAAACCTACATGCGCACTGTGCGTGCTCATCTATCATTTACTCACGGAGCATTTCACTTGCGTACAGCTTAATGAAAGAATAAAAAAAACTAAATGCTATATAATAAACCACCTCCAGAGTATAGACTAATATCCAAGTGACATTCAAAGTTAGTTTTTCATTTTTTAAAGCAGCAAAAGGATGTATTAATTGTTAATTCTTTCCATAACAGACCATGCAAATCTGAGAGCACAGGATGGAGAAGAGGGAAAAAATACTCTGTAATACTGCAATGAAATGTCTTAAATCTGGCAGATCTATTTGCTAGCTTTGTCCTTGCTAAGATCTCACAAATTGTGAGAAGCACCTTTTACCCCTAGAGTGGCTACTACATCAGGTATTTGTCTACTAATATGAAAAAGGGCTAAAAAGAGTTAAAAGAAGAAACAGCAATAAAAACAGCTTTAATAATCTACTCCAGTTGGGGGATTTAGGCATCAATTTATAAAACCTACACCATTACTCCTACTCTAATATGTGGCAGCATAACTACGCTGTAGGTGTTTCTCTCCAAGTTGCCCTGAGTACCTCTCATGGTCGATATGGCAGTAATAAAGTGCACTTCATGTTAGTGCAAATTTGTGGTATAAGGACTGGGAAATGAGATTTAGGTGCACAGTTAGAAATTTAAAACAGATGCTTTAATTCTGCTACAATTTATTAGAAAACATTAATATGATTCAGTTTCACAGCATGTGTGAATATAAACCCTCAAGAGATTTAATTAGGTGTATTTTATCATAAATTGCATTCCCATAGACATATGCTGCTCCTGCTTCCTGCTGACAATAACAAAGACCAATTGACACTTAAGAGCACATCTGAAGTGTGGTTTTCTGACGACATTAGGTACAGTAAGAGAATAAAAACAGAGCTCAATATATCAGTGGTTTTCTCAGTTGCTTTACCATACTGACTTAGAAGGCAGTTTATTTTATACAGTACAAATTAACCTCATGAAGTTCTATATTTTGTCAATCTACAAGCTGTATCTTTTGCTTCTGATACCATAAACATGGCATATGAAAAAATTCTGTTTGCTGTACCCGTAATGTGCTTCATGAGAGACTACAAAAACATTCTCTTGTTTTGAAAATCATAGTTTTGACTAATTAACCTCTTATTAACCAAGACTTTCCTTCCTGCACTTCAGTGATTTCTTAATACTCTAAGCATTTTGATCACAGTTTCATACTTTCAGGATGTAGTACTTATTCCTTGAATTTCACTTCAGAGAAAGAGAACTTAGTTTTCATGGACTTCGCTGAAAAGTTCTTTGTCAACATGAGCCACCACCTGCAGAATAATTTAAATTATTTTGATTTTTCTAAGCAGTTCCCAAAGTCAAAACAGAAGCCAATATCTAAGCTGAAATTAGAATTCAAAATAAAGAAATTATTTGAAATGCAATTTGAAAATTATATACAGGTGGTTTGGTTTGTGTTTTTTTACTTTTAGTTTGAAATGTATTATATAAATATACATCTAAAGCGTCATTCTCTCTCAGATATTATCATTTAACATCTTCAGGTATGCATCCACATATTGGTGTTAATTTCCACGTAGTCTGCTATTTTTACCACATATTTTTCTACTCCCGCCTACACTCACATACAGTGAAATTTCTCTTTCAAGATGACTTCACAATTCAGAATATATCCCAGAATGCAGGGATTTTCTTCTCTTTTTTCACAAAAACAAATCTGGCCATGGATATTTTTGTGCTCCTGTATCTCCTGTCTGTTTTCCAGTTAGAAAAAAAAATGGAGTCGAGTATGATAGAGATAATATTCAACCTTGTAAAATGTTTTGAACACAGGGCTTTCTTTAACCTCAGAAACAGCTATAGTTAACACTGCTGGAGAGCTAGGATCTTTTCAGATATGACACAGGAACTTTCAAAAATAAGCTTAGCAGACAGAATGTGTGTCTCAGTACTTCTAGGCCAAATTAAACACCTTTTTAAAAAATCTGAACCATTCTGAAAGTGTTTTTTTTCACCTCCTTTTGGTTTTAGATCTGAAGTGATTGCACTATTACAGGCATGATGGTCTAAGGGCTAACAAGTGCCTGAGTTCATGGAAAGATAAGGTCTCATGTTAAGCTATTTTTTTACACTTAGATTTGGCAACTTAAAGGTGTCATGTTCCTGACTAACTCTACCCTGAGTTAACACTGTTCTGAAGTCAACCAGTTCTGAAGAAGGACAGAAGCCTGAGTATCTCAAATGTCGGCAGACTGGAATCATTAAGTCAAGAACCTTATGTCATAAACAAAAAGGAACCCCGCAAAATCCCCAGATTTCCCATTCCTATTGTTGGGAATGCAGCACAAAGCCTCAGAAGTCAATACAACCAAGAGCAGAAGGAACAGAGGAAAGCTCTTTGGTGAGCTGTTTCTTTGTCTAATTCATTATTATTTCTTCTTTATCTTCCTCTTTGGCAAGGTCTCAGCACTCAACAACACACATAATCTGAGGGAACAGCAGGGCAGTAATTCAAATTTATATTACAAGCTACAGGGTACAGTTCCTCCTGATTTTGCCACTATCATTAAGAAAGGGGTTAGTCAGATATTTCTGAGAAAATATGGACCTGTTCAAAGACCTAACATAAAGACTCCATTGCCATTAACTTTGGTTAGGACCCAGGCTGTTCACATTTTTCTCAGTTACTGTTTCAGTGTGTCCAAGACCTGCAAGACAGTGCTGTACCTGTTAGTTTCTGTCAGGTATTTTTGGAATTGCAGAATTAATTCTCAGAACTGTCTGTCAGGATGGACTAATACATTGATAAGGTGGGAGGTTTGGCATTTGGAAAATCAAACATAAGTGATCAAGAGAATGGACTGTATGAGTTGAGCACAGATTTAGATTTCTTTATATTTTAAAACTGCTGCTGAAAATAACACCTGGATAAACCCGCAACTTCACCTTAGTCAGAAAGGGTCGCCCTAATCTTCCACCAGCAAGTATTTGAGTGCTTGACAACACCAGAAGCATCCAGCTCACATAAAATTTGAGTGAGAAAAGTACTCTGGATGAGGGAAGGGAAGGTAGAGGATAAAAGATGACACACAGAGTGATCAACTGAAAAAAAAAGTCAGCCTGTCCTCCAAAACACCCCAAATCCCATCAGTCTGATGCTACAGGTTTCACTATTGCACTTCTTCACCGTCTAAACCTAAGTTCTGGAGTGCACACACAGTGGTTTCTAAACTGTTCAGAGATGGCTCAACTTGAAATGGTTTTAGATAGCTTATGGTACACACTAGTAGAGACAATGGGTCCCAAAGAAAAGAAAATTAAATAACTTTAATAGGGCAGGTAACATATATCAATACCTACCAACAGGATATGCTTGAATATCAATAGGATATTAATTCCAGCATGCAGAATCACTTTTAGTGCAGAACATTATCAGCCTTGAGGGTTGTCAGCAACTCGGGTGAAGATGAGAATATTTTAAAAATAATTTCCATTTAGTGGCTTTGCTATATTAATTACACTCTTTTACACTCAAATTAAAGTTGGAAACTTTAATTTCAAGTAGCAGCATATAATCTGTCTAAGTTTCACTACTTTATGCTACACCTTGCTTTCAATTTGTGGCTTGCAAGCACCTTAAACAGGAGAAGCTAACAGCCCTCTAGTGATGCACTATCCATTTTAACTCTAGGTTTGAACATTTCAGTCTTCTTGTGAGGCACTGGGAAAGCACAGAGCAGTCACCTGGAACGTGGTACTCCAAGGCAAAACAGATCTTTACAACTCCTGTGCGAGAGGCTTTCTGGGCTGTGAGCCCACACTGCCAGCTCATGTCCAATTTTTCACCAGCCAATATTCTCAAGTCCTTTTCCACCAGACTGCTCCCAATCACCTTGTTTGCACTGATCCTGGGGACTGAGACCCTGCGTGCTATCATACATTTATGTGCTCTACAGAAGACATACTACAGAACAAACTTATACAAAATTGCTAACTAAAGTAACGCTGACCCTAAATTTTAATAATCACTGGTAGTTGTCACAAAGGTGCCTCAGTTCCAGCTTTCTGCCAGGACCAGCAGGGAAGGATCTAAGAAGCAAAGTCCATAAGCACTCTTCATGCTTTCCTTTTGGGGTCATCACAACATTCAAGGTACAAGGTTAGCTCAGAAAAAACTCCTCATTTCAGTCTCACGTATGGATAAAGCACATCAGCCCTACAAGAGTTTCACTGCACTATTCAACAAATATACAGCCAGGTTTGAGTTGTAATACTCTTCCTATTAGCACAGAGGCATTTGTGATGAGTCCTTACAGTGGCAGTGGCTTAGTGTACAGTACAAAATTTTCACTGAAGTATCACAGATACCAAAATGACAATTATTAAAAGCCCAGCAAATCTACTGACTGCAAACAAAGGAGGCAACAGCCTAGCAAAAGCATCATAATAGACTTCAGGAATGGTGCAATTACTGTATACAAGGTTCAGTTAAAAAATGTATTTCCTTAAAAAGCACAAAGCAACTTGCAAATTTCAAACTCAATGTAGACTTGAAAGGAAGGAATACATTCAGGATTTACACATCACTCGAACTGACATTTAAGTCATATTATGTTGATAAAATACCATTTCAAAGAGAAACCACCTCATTCTCTCACAGTCATGTCAGTCTTGCAAGGATAACTGAATTAAAATAGCAGTATATGTTTTCCTTAAGGCCATAAGCAGACATATCTGTATTTAAATGAAGGCATGGAAGGAACAAAGAATTTGCAAGCCATTGTTTTTATATGAAATTGTTAAATTTCTGCAAGCACATGAATGGACATAAGAAATATTTCAGACAGTGGCCCTTTGTATTAATTTCTGCTGCTTTCAAGCTATGGGAAGTAGCAGTCTGTAGAAAAGCTTTTGTGAAAAATATTACTGAAAATGATTTGCACTTGATTTGAAGTGTAAATAAACCTCATATGACTTGAAAGTTCCTTCACAGTATTTGCAGCGTAAGTATAATTTATTGGTCTTTGATACTGGCAATCCCATTTTTTCTATCCAGACGATTCAAGAGAAAAATAAGTGATTTTAAGTAGACTAGATGAGTGAATTTCAAAGAATTTTACATTATATCTCTTGCTTAAAGCAAAATAAAGCAATTTACTGTTCTTTTCCATTTAATGGCATTAATTTGAATTCAAGTCCTAAGCTTTTTTAAAAACATCCCAGACTCAAGCATTAGCAGGTGGCTGCACACCATCCTCTCTTTTGGAAAACATTCCAGGTTTGTGCCTGAGTACCAACTGATTGTTGCAGTGCCTCAGTATCTTGTATTAGTATCTGAAGCATTTAGAGAATGAAAGTCTTCCATAAAATGCAATGCTGTGATTAATTTCTAAAGTTGGCATCTTTTCCACCCACAGAGCCTTTGAGGAGCACAGGAGGTGCCTCCACTGCTTTCCCCCCACAGTGTAGCTGGTCCTATGGCACTCTAGGGCTTAAGCTCCCACTGGAATTTTGCCATGTCTTCAGGAATTAAATCACCTACAAATCACAGGGAAACCCAGTTTGATAAGCACTGGAGTCCTACAGACAGACATTCCTTCAAAAAAGAACCAGAAACAGAGAATGGACTGTTGGTTATCTATAAATTTCCTTGCAGTTGGTGACAACCCAAGTAACAGGTGCTATTTGGAGGGACACATGTGCACCCTGCCACCTTTCAGACCATTGTTTCAGTGCCTTCCTGTAGCTTCATAAATTTCAGGAATGTTTTGATAAGCCAGGAAATCAATACATTAGCAACAGAACTTGCCACCTGATGATTCTAATCTTTGATTCTGCACCAGGTAATTTTTAGTACTCAACGATATCACAGAATTTTTGGAGCAGGGAATTATTCCTTTGCAGCAGGGAACTATTGGACAATGCCTGTCTACTGATCTGTTACAAAGTCCAAATATCAGCAGTATGGTGTGAACAAAGTGGCTAAAAAAGAGTAGATGTGGTATGGTGTTGACATTTTACATATTGTGAAAATTTGCATTTGTCAGGCTGGTAGTTGCCAAAGCAGTTTTGGAGAACCCAAAACACTGGCAGTACTTAACATGACTACAGCATTTGGAAATGGTGGCCAGTAAGAGATCTGTGAGCTTTGGTGAGCTCTGCAACAGAGGAAATGCTGACACCGATGAAGAAATGAGCTTTTTTATTTACATCAGTAACACTAGATCAGTCATGGTAGTTAAAACTGAACTCTCACATTTTCACCCACTATAGTGTGACTTTCATATTACAGATGGAAAAGAGGATGAAAATGAATGTGCTACACTGGGAAGAGGAAGGATGTTCCTACGTACTGAACAAGTCCCTCACTGAAATCTGGAAAGCACCTTAGCCGCAGAGACATTTTGTCATTTTTGTTGCTCTGGTAAACAGTAAGGTTAAAAGACCTCCAGCACTGTACAACACCAAGGACTCTGGTTGCATGAGAAAGAATCAGTGCCACTGACATGAAGGTTTACCAGAAGTATAAATATCCAGAACTTTTGGTGCTGAGCACTGGTAGTGAGTGAAGCTTTTTTCCAGTCTGAGGAAGCTGGCTACGACTGAAGTCTGAACATACTCCAGGGTGATTATTTTTAGCCTCACTGCTTTCAGCAGATAGAAAGGAAATGGATGCTATTTTGCTAATTACCATAAAGGCAAACTAGATATGTTCTTAAGTGCAGGGTCGCTGTTTCATGAACTTTGTGTCAAAAAAAAACAACAAACCCAGGACAATGAGAACTCTCCAATTACAATTATAGATTTCCTTCCCCAAGGTATAAGGAAAAATTCATGGAGTGTTAGCCATAAACTCTTCTAAAATATGCATCCCAAAGCAGCTCTCTTCTTTCTGAAAATGACCTTCATGCTAGGCTTCTATCAACAATATACCTTTCTAAAAAGGCACAGAACACATTCACTATGCTCTGTATTCAGAAGCTATTTCAGTTCCAGAGAAATGCAGAGCAATCTGGACATAATCCTGGGCAACCAGCTCTAGGTGGCCCTAATTGAGCAGGGGTGCTTGGTCCAGATGACTTCCAGAGGTTTCTTCCCACCTCAACAATTCTGTGATTCTGTGACTCTCACCTGGAAATGATGATATTTAAAAAAAGGAAAAAGACAAATTTCATGCCAGGTTGTAATGAAGCCATTGGAAGGTAAAACAAAAGGAGAATAGTAAGGCAACCAGCAAAGCCCAATTTTTTTATCCTCTGTCTCCAGGCATTTACAAAAGAAAGAAGGAAAATGAGATCCAGTCATCAGACCAACAGTCTGTCCCAAAATTTAAGAAAGTAACAGTTCCCATAACCAATATAATTCTATTATTCTATTCTATTCAAAAAAAAGAAAGTAATGCCTTATGCCTCTTCCCCTCTCCCCACCAACAATCCTCTCAGATTAGCTCATATACATTTGGCTACTAGAAGCTGAAGACAACAATAGGGTAAAAAGAACATATTAACATTCTGCATCCAGCTGCAGATTTAAGAGAAACAAGATAAAATACCTGCTGCATTACCAACAGTAGGCTATGCCTTATTTATTAGCATCATTATAATGCCTGGAAGCAGCGATCAAAATTACAACCTTTTTCATATCACTGAACAAAAAAGCATAGTAATATAAAAGACCTATTAAAATCCAGCCTCAGAACACCACTTGTAAGAACAACAAAAAATGACAGACAAAATGAAAAGGACAAGAGATGGTGAAAAGAGTCTAAGATCACAAAAAATATATATATAGCAAACAAAGAAAAGCAACACTCCTGACCTCTGCAATGGAGAATAACGACCTCTCTGTGCTGCTGAGCTCATCTCACTTAAACCTTGTTTTTCTTACTTGCTTCTCTCCGCTACTCTGTTACTAAAATGTGAAAAATGGATCCAAAATGGGCACAGATACTGAAGTACTAGTGTGTCTGTTACTTTGCACTCCAATTGTTCACAATTAGTGTTATTTGCTTGATTTGTTAAAAACTGGTGGGTGTCCAGGAACAAATGAATAATATAAAATACATAAAATAACAGTACAGCATAAGCTGTATGAACATGATTAACATTAATTTTCTACAAACTACACTTAACTCCTCAGGAAAAACTGTGAATTGGACATACTCTAGCATATAAAAAGAAAAATATTTTTTGTACTTGATGAGCAACTCAAAACATCCCAGGAATGTGTTTCTGTACTATGCTGAATCTTGCTTCAAGCCAGAGAAACGGATCTTTGATACTTGAAAAATCAAGGTCGCATTGACTGACAGGCAGATGCAATCTCAGCCCTGCATAAAAATGGCTTCTCACCTCAAACAAACTGAGCAGCATTTGTGCAGCATGTCAGCCTTTGTGGAAAACGCACAAATGTATGCATACATACATATTTTGGAAAGGAATTCATAGCCAAGCATATCTACAAGAATATATAAGTGGCATGGTGGTCAAATGACTCATTTTCTTCTGCTAGTAGGAAGTATTTGTGCGGGGGGGAAAAAAAGGAAAAAAACCAAAACAATCCCAATTAAAAAAAAAAAAAACAAACCCAAAAAACCCCCAAAACCCCTGGCATAATGCTCATTTTCAGCAATATTCTGAACTGCCAGTCAGTCAATACTTTAGGAAAGGTGAGCAGCTCATCTGCACTAATTTAATATTACTTGCTTGACCTAGAACACCAAGCTTCAGGACTTCTAGAGGCCTCCACTATGTGGTTGTAAAGAAATGTGACTTTTCAAATGTGGAAGTTCATTAATTATTCTACAATATTTTACAACCCATTACTTCTAAAAGTCTATTATGCACGTTTCTTCCAGCAGCTTTTTCTAAGGACTTTCGTTATATTTTCTGTAGAAAACTCTTGTAAGAAAAAGCAAGAAGATACACAGAATTCTTGCAGCCTTGTTACAAGCTGTCATACTGGCAGTCACTATTTTCACTAATGACACTTCAAGGTGTATTTTAAAACTACTTAAGAGAGCTATAGGGATTACCAGCCTTGTTGCACTGTTAAACATTGGCTCTTCTAGGCTTTGGTAATCCTAGGACATCTTCTTATTCTTCACTTGGGGTAAGTTTTGTGAGACCTCAGTAATTCAGATTAGGTACAGTCAAGTCAGAGTATTCCAAAAGCCATTGTGAAAGGTGAGCAGCATTTCAGCATCACATTTGATGAATGAAACAAGGGTACTGAATTAATCCTTTTTTGCCTGCCACCCTCCACGGCTGCAGAAGTGTTAATGAATACTTCACACAATTCATCAACTGCTTGAGCTGCACCTCCCTTGTGCCCTCAAAACCTCCTCTGAGAACTGCGAGCCTGGTGCCCAGCCACCCCAGTGAAGAGGACCTCAGCAGCCCTGGAGACTTTTCTGTAGCTACGCAACTTGACAATGTCAATCCGAATTGGAGCTTTGCAGAAGTCACTCTCAGAGATTTTTTTTCTTCTTAACTTTATCTTAAAATGAAATATGTAAGATACTGATGTGCTCCATATACTTTTGAAGATTTTTTTTTTTTCTGTGAGGAAATGCAGAAGGGAAATGGGAAAGGGGGTCTGAGAAAGTATTGGGGAAGAAGAGAGTTTGCTATGATCAGAGGGATAAAGAGAATGGATGTGAGGACCAGTGCAAGGATGGAAACAGGTAATGTGGCAGAAAAGAATCTGAGATGGCTATAACTGGTGCAATGATATTTAAAATACTGAAAGAAGGCAAATTTCATGCCATGCTGTAATGAAGCCATTTGAAGGTAAAACAAAAGGAGAATAGTAAGACAACCAGCAAAACCTTATTTTTTTATCCTCTGTCTCCAGGTATTTACAAAAGAAAGAAGGAAGCTGAGATCCAGTAATCAGATCAATAGTCTCTCCCAAAATTTAAGAAAGTATAAATACCCATAACCAATATAATTCATATGCCAGAAAGTGTATTAAAGAAAAAAAAGAAGAAAGGAATCTTTATGCCTCTTTTTTTCTCCCCTGCACAACCCCAGCTCTCCATTTTCCCTCTTTTGTGAATAACAAACACCCCTTAGGAGTATCAAAATCTTCTCATCTTCTCTCAAGTCATCTGGAGCCTGAAGGGATCCTGAATGTCTGAGGAACTCCTCTCTTCCTGTGCCCTATGTTTCCCAGCACAGACAAGCTGCTTGGAAGATCTCCCTCTTTGGGAGGGTCATTAATGCAAGGTGGTTAAACACTGGGATCATGAAATTAAAATCTCTTAAGCCTCGGAAAGA
The DNA here is from genome assembly GCF_001522545.3 of Parus major. Classification (NCBI taxonomy): domain Eukaryota; kingdom Metazoa; phylum Chordata; class Aves; order Passeriformes; family Paridae; genus Parus; species Parus major. The sequence continues at coordinate 60,268,887 of NC_031768.1, read as the reverse complement.
CAAAATCAAGGTACAGATAATGCATCTTCATGGTGGAAAGTTGACTACAGTAAGAAAATAGTTGAGTTCATGTGGGACTGGCTAGAGAGGATGTGAAGCCTGCCTAAGGCAGCCTGACAGAAGGGAAAGGCAGTCTGGAATACATGGATGGTGGGATGGTGCGGGCACAAGCCTGGTGCAAATACAGAGTGTGCTGCACAGGGAGCCATGTGTGTGATCCCACCTGTGACACACACACTGCTACCACAGTTCACATGTGCCCCCACTGTCTGACAGGCTCCATGGGGCAAGAAGGCAACTATCATAGAGTAGTGTAGGCACAGTATTTTCTTTGACACTGCACAGCAAAGCTGTCTGCAGTTAGAAATGGTCTGCCTACTTTTTTTCCCCACACAGTCCAAATATTTTTAAATGGGATCATGAGATCCACTCCCACAAGACAGAAACCATGACAGGTGCTTGGAAACCACGTATTTTCCAGCTAGCCTCAATAACTGCAAATTTAAACCAAATCATTAAGGTGCTATGAAGAAGAAATACACTGCTAATAAAAATTTTGTGGGAAGTTCAATAGCACAAAACTAAAGGAAAACTGAAAAAATTTAAATAAATATGCCCACTACAAACCTGAAAAATGGAATACCAAGTCATACAACCTCTGTTTTACCTTAGTGAGGGAGCAGTTATCCCTTAGACACACATTTGTGCCTTGTATTCAACATGTTGCAAACATCAGTCATCTCCATCCTTTCTGTAATCAAATCAGAAGCTGGAAGAAAAAGCACTCCTGACTAGTACATTTGGTAATGCTTTCACTCACACATGTCATCAGTTTCTGGAGTTTCCTCATCCATCCTTAAACCCACACGTCACACTTATCTCCCACTTAAATGCTGGCAAGCCCATCACAAGACCATCAATTCATCCTCACACTGAAACTCTACAGAGCAGCAAGGAAACCAATGCCACGCCACGCATCCATCAGCTGATCTCCTTGACCCAGATGCACACGGCAAAATAGACAGTACCTGCATTTAATACCAGGAAGTAGATAATCCTTTTTGGTTACAGAAAATCATCTCTCAGAAAAAAAAAAAATTACAGATTTTGAGAGTGTGCAGCTTCATTTTCTAGATCTTAAACATTTGAAGCAACTGCATTTATCTTTTAATTTTATTTCTTCCCCAACTCAACTTAGTATTATAACACTCACAGCCTACACAATAGACTTATTGTTTTATCAACATTATAAATTCCACCTTTGAAGAGTCTCTCATACAAAGCACAACAGTAAATAGAAAAATGAAAAAAATGGTTTAATGTAACACAGTTCTCTATGTTCTGTATGTGTTTTATCTTCAATGCTGTCACCTTTTTTTATATACAGACTGTAGCATGTTGAGGGTGGGAGAGCATAAAGGGAGTGAAAAGAAAAGTTAGATCCTACTAGTCAAATACCAGATACAGTATTTGGATATAAACCAATTCCTTGTGAGGCTGTGACTGCTAGATGTGCTAAATCTCATGCTGATTCTCAACAGATCAGACTATTTTTTTTTAACTTCTTGGTAGAAGGCAAAAAAATCTTTAACAACATGGAAACTTAGAAAGTAGGAATACGCAGCCTGACAATTTTTCTAGAGGAAGGAAAAAACAACAGTACCATTGTTTTCACCTGTCAGTGTTTTCAGAGACAAAAATCTGCTTTTGTACTTCTGTTGCTCCTATAGGAGTAAAACATGACAAAACTGAAGACCAGGAGGGGCTGCATTCATGCATGCATGACAGAAAGTAGAATGCTGAAAAATTCAAAGTTTGGGTAATACTTAATTAAAGCTATCAGTTCTCTCTCAGTCTCCTGGGGCCTTACCAGAAGAAGCTTATCTGATCAACTATGTACAAAATGCAAAAAAAGCACTTGGATCAGGAAACCTGTGATTAGAACAATTATGAAGCAAATACGTATTACAGTCTATATTCATGCATATTTAAAATTGCCAGATTGAAATGAGTCTTTTTCTATAACATTATAGTTGCCTCATTCTCCATTTCCTACTGACGACAAAAGCCATGACAGCAATCACAGAACTCCATCTGAAATGAAGTAGTTCACTATACAGGAACAAGCTTATGGTACTAATTTGCCAACAGCTAGAACATAAAATGTCAAAACTGAATGAACTCACTAAGGAAATACTGGAGCAATTTAGGTGACAGAGAAGGTTAATAAAATACGAGATACTGAAAATATATATGATACACAGAAATCAGATCAGGCATTGGAGAAAAACATCACTGCATTTTCTGTGTTTATTTTTACAATTCTGAAAGCAGTCATGGACAATTCTCTTCCTGAAATTTCCTGCTTTGAATTTCTCTATTCACAACAAACTCACAGTACAAAAAGGTGATTTAATGAAAACTCACACGCTTAAAATATATAAAGATGCACTGAATGTCAGGCACAATGCAATCCAAAATCTGATTACTAGAGAACATCATCAAGTTAATTACCTGTAAGATATATGAATCACATGGTAAATTCTAGAGGTATTAGCTTTAATTTTCAGAAGTCGCTAAATGATCCTGTTAAATGTGAGTGTTGTGATTTCCATGTCAAGTCTGGTATTTTCAGTAACTACCTTTTCTAAGAAGCATGCCAGTTTAGGTACAGCACTTCTCCAGAAACTCTTTCCTATTTTGGACATTTTAAATATCTTTTCAGAAATCCTTTTTGTCTAGCATGGCACAGTGTAAAGTGAAATTAAACTTGGGTGATCCACAGAAACCCACACTGAGGAAGTGCATCCCAAGCAGAACAATGTAATTCCTTAAGTCCCCAGGAAATTCAGCTTCAAACACATTTGAATACAGTCATATGTTCAGATATGAAACAGTATATGTGCTCTAGTAAGAAATTTGCTTATGATGGGATGCAGAAGTCTGCATCATCCCAGACAAATACAGTGGGAGACATCATACATCATACCAGACAAAACCAGAGGGAGATACAACTCCCACAGCAGCCTCCATTCCCTCTCAGTAAATCAACTCCAAAAGCAAGATCCGTTCTGATTCTGTGTAAATCTGGTGTAAGACCATGATAATACTGAAATCATCCTTCCCTAGTAAGGTAATAATAAAAGCACCAAAGTCAGATATCACATATCATTTGTCATGAAGGATTCCTACCTTTTCAGCTTCATATAATTTTCACTAGCTGCAGGTCTGCATTCGGCACGTTGCACCACTATTCCTTCCAGGGCAAGTTTATCTAGAATGAAAAGAAAACAAAGTAAAACTGGATATTAAAATAAGATCCACCAAGATGGTCAACATTTGAACTACTTTTTACTAATTAAGAATTTACTAAATATAACATAATTCTAAGTTCTCAAATCAAGTTCTAAAATCTCTGTTATTTAGACACCAAAGAAATAAGCAGGAAAAACATATTTACACAGCTGCTATACCCTACACTTCCTTGTTTTCTCCTCAGGTGTTTTACATATTAAGAATGAATCACAGAGATCAAATTTTAAATAAGAGATTACAACTCCTTTCTCTAGATGTTGCACCCAGATTATTATCTAAGAAGTTTTCTGTAAATGGGCAATTAATACAACCAGTGACAATGAAAAAATAATCTACAAAGAGAACCTAATAATCAAAGTATCCAAAATTAGTGGAAGATAAAACAAAAGCTAATTTTATTCTTATTCTCAGGAAAAAGAGTACCACATTTTCTCTTGTTATAATTTTTCTTAAAAGTACACTAAAGGAACACAATGCAAAAAAGTAATACTACAACATATGATAACAGTCAGGGAAAAGACGCAAAAGCTTTCAGTTAGCAATCTAGGACACCACATACATGTATTTAGGTAATACTCCTCTGTATATTCACCTCTGTGACACAGTCACTTTGTTACCTTTTGCCTAAAGCAACAATAACTAACAGAGCAGTATCAGCCTACACCATAAAGGTAGGTAAACCCAAAAATTAAGAGCAACTTAATGCAGAAATGAAGAGAGAAGTGATGGTGGGAAAACTTCTTCACTTTACTATGATGTTCTAGCGCATATTGTGTGTATGTGAGAGGAGCACATCTCAATTTATCCATCTGTTTTGGGCATAGCCAGTGAAATATGTGTTCAACAAACACCTCAGCCTTGCATTGAAAGAAAGGATGAGTTTTAAAGGCTTGGTTAGCTCTCAGTATTAAAATGTCCCTCCAAGGGCACTACACTGTCATTGTTACCTTCTGCTGGCAATGTCACGCAAGATGACAAAATATTGATGCCCAAGTAACCCAACGCACTCTGAGACACCTGTGGGTTTCCTATCACCTTATAGGCTGAAATATTACTACATCTGCACATCTGTTATCTCTGAATAATGCCAGAAGCAATTGCATAGATATCATGTATTTTAAAATGATTTAAACAAAAATTTCTTGGATTGATACCAACTAAATCTTTGATATCAGCAAGAATGCCACATTTTTTCAGATAGGTTTGAATTAAACAGAGAAAATTTGTTTTAAAATACTTGTGATTTTGTGGATTCCCTGGTTAATTGTCAGAAGAGACAATTTGGCTAATTTGCCTGACTTCCTATGTATCACGAACAGAAAAATTTTATGGTCTTTCCTCTTTACAGAACCTAGTAACTTATTTGTGGATAAAGTGGTACTAATATTGCTGCTTAATTTCTAATAAGAATTTGGCTTCAGCTTCTAGCAGTTGGTTCTTCTTATGACTTTCTATAGTATAGCAAAGAGCCTTTCAGTACCTGGTGTTTTCTCCCTTTGAAAGTACTTATAAACTGTAATCAAGTTGCTTCTCAATCATCTTTTCAATAAATGAACCAATTTAAGCTCATGCATTATCTCATCACAAGACATTTTTGCCATACTTAAATCAGTTTCTTATTTGCATCTTGTTCAATATCGAAATGACATTTTTGACTTTTGCGGTTAAGTCCAGACAAAATGTTCCAATCACTTCCTGTACAAGGCTGTGCAGGCTCTCCCAAGCACCGCCTTGCAGCTAAGCTTGTCTGCTGTCTAAGAACACTCACAGTGCAAAAGCCAAGGCTTATGTCCCACTTTCCCTGGACCCTCTTCGAGATTTTAACACAACCTCAGAGTCTAGCAGAATACACAAACACACACACAAACCTCCGGACGCAAGACTTTAGTGAGGGAACACAGTTTTTATTTCTTCTGCAACCTAATTAGACCTCATTCACCAAATTCAAGTTCAGAGACTTGGGTCGGTCTTCAACTGTTGCAGGACCAGAGATGCAATGAAAAGATATCCCAAATGCTACACATCTGCCTTGATGTTTCCATAGTCACATCAGCCTAGAAGGTTACGGATGAATTAGGCATTAAAGTGGTAGTTCCCTGTCAAAAACAGCTACTCAAAGTAGACAGTACAAAATAAATAAATAGGTCTGAAAGACTAGCTAAGGTAAGTGATGAGAAGGGAAAATAAGACATTTTCCCAAGAGTCTCACGCTCTCAGTCGCCCATCTTGTGTTGGCAGGTACAAAGTGCCCTCTTTGGTGCAGCTCCAGACAGGCTCCTCCAGAGAATCCATAGGTTCATCATTAGCTGCCAAATGCATGCTCACCCTGACCTCCCTGCCTGAGTGCCCCGGTGCCAATTCATAAAGCAATTTCAATTATTGTCTCAGTGAGATGATAGATATGCTGGGGAGACACAGTTTCAACTTGGAATCCTGCTGACAATCATTATCAAAGAACAGAATACAGAAGAAACATTTAAGCCAATGTTAATAGGCAGGAGAGAAATTTACTGGAATTGTGCAGTAGATGGTCTGATAGGGGTTGGATTGTTGTAGTTTTTATAGAGAGAGATGGACTGGCTTGGAGATTTTAATGTATTACTCTTCTAGTCTGACTGCACTCAGCTTTGATTTCCAGCCACTGTCTTGTTGGACCATTGACTGCTAAGCTGAAGAGCCTGCTAGGAAAGCATTTCTGCCCATCCAAGTACTTATGTAGTCTCCACCTTCATCAAGCCTAATAAAAATAAAATCAAGGTATTCTTGAACCTTCCATTATGCTAATTCTTCAGCTTCTTAATCGTTCTTATTGGTCTGAGAAAGTCCAGTTCATATATGTTTCTCCTGAGATACTGTCTCTCACAGGCAGACTTGCTAGCACATGGGTCAGGTTCTGGAGCTTACCAACTCCTCTGCCTTGTGAGCAGTGCCAAGGGAAAAAGGAGAAGACAACCACATTCAGGATGCATGGTTCCCAGGCAGCAGGAAAAAGGAGATAACAGTGCAGTAAGGACAGGCTGTGGGCACATGTGCCTCCAGCTCCTCATCTGTTAGAACATGGGCTGTTGCTACCCAGCTGTCATGGTTTAACCCCAGCCAGCAACGAAGCCCCACACAACCACTCACTGCCCCACTAGCAGGATCAGGGATAGAATCAGAAAGGTAAAAGCAGGAAAACTCATGGGCTGGGATAAAGACAGGGCCATATCACATATAACAGTTCCTCAGGAAGACAAGTGCCATCACTCTTGGACAAGATGTGCCCCCCCTTCCCCCTCTTAATATACTGTGCATGATGTCACATGGTCTGGAACATTTGGTCAGTTTGGGTCACCTCTCCTGGCTGTGTCTCCTCCCAACCTCCCGTGCACCCCTAACTTCCTCACTGGTGTGTCAGTACAAAAAGCAGAAAAGGCCTTGGCTCTGTGTAATCCCTGCTCAGCAATAACAAAAACATCTCTGTATTTTCAACTCTGTGTTCAGCACAAATCCAAAACACAGCCTCATACCAGCCACTGTGAAGAAAATTAACTCTACCCCAGCCAAAAACAGCATACTAGCATCCAAGTCAGAAGCCCTGGTAAGCTCACACTGCTCACTTAACCTTCCCAGCTGCAAGTGTTGCATGTTTTGCATGTGTTGGCCGGAGAAGGAACAGCCCTTTCCTTCACTAGACCTCAGCTCTACTCTTACAGACCAAAGGCATTTTGTGGCACCTCTCCTGCCTCAAAGCTGGTGCCCTTCTCACACCATCCTTCCCTGGTAGTTATGCAACTAAGGAACAGGATTCTTCAGGTCTTCACTTAGCATTCCCTTATTAAGGCATCCAGGGATACATTCTATGTTTGTTTTACTGACCACTGCACAGAACAATGACCTCATGCTCAGCTGTCAATGATGTATTATACATAGTTCAGAGCCTCTGCCCTAACTCTCCTGCAAACATAAGTACTGCAAGTTCTGTCTACAGTGTATTCCTGGGCATATAAACTCTGTATTTGGTGATAATGAAACGTTATCCAAACCAGCTATCCAAATGGTCCTGCAACAGCAATGTATTGCCTTACTAACTGCATTCTCATGTGTATCATCTCCAAAACCATCAGCAACTACCTCCTTAATCACTCACTGGAAAAAAAATGGACCAAGAACCAAATCACAGCAACATCTGAGTGACAACTTTCTGCTTCACATTTGCCAGTTTGAAGCCTGCAGGTTAAGTTCTGTATAGCTAAATGATAGGGAAACTAAGGCAGTATATATTCTACTACAAAATGACAAATGAAACATACTGAAGGATTTAACAGAAAAAAGCATCACCAGCTTTTCTGAACAAATTCTTATTAAAACAAAAAAAAAGGGCAAAACAAATCTGCATGACCCATTTTCTCTCCATCCACATTGATTGGTATTATATTACCCTCCCTTAATTTTTAACTGATTGATTTCCAAGCCAGATATTTTATCATTTTTCATACAGAACCTTTTCATATTTAAATACCTGGCTCATCCAATTCATCTTTCAGATATTGGCACCGCATTTGCTTTTCCAGTCTTGTAGAATTGCAGTGCTCAAAAATTATTAAAACTATCAACAGCAACTTTGACAGTTTCTTAGACAGCCCTTTAGAAACTCTTGAATGCAAATTTTTCAGACTTGCTGATTTGAAAAATTTTTATTTTAATTACGATGTAGAGCTTGGCTTCAATAGCTTTTAATCAGCATCTGGAGTTATTATTGAAATGAGAATTTCTATGCTACCAACACTGTGAGACAGGAGCTATTGAGTGATCTAATTGTCCAACAACCTGGCCAATTTTCTATGTTGTGACGTTAAATGACTAGCAAACTGCCTCAATAACCCTAACAGATTGCATTAGCATGGCTTCCTAACACACTTCTAAATTTCTCTCCCTCTTTGTAGCTGAGAATTTTCCTCATATTCTTTTGTACTCTAATAAAAAAAATCAAGCTGTTTTCTGTAACCAGGTTGTATTCACTGACAGCAGACTGTCGGTAAAGCTGATGTTCTCCAGATAGGCAAGTAAGCTAAACCACTGGTAAAGCATCAACTTTTCCATAGTGTGTTCTGGTTCTGAACTCTCAGCTCTGTGGCATGCTCATGACCAGGACTTTCAGGAAGAGGGTGGAAGGTGAGTGGGAGTGAGGTTATTTTCCAAAAGAAAACACGTAGGGCAGAAGGAGGGGTAGATGCCTAGCCCCCTCCTCCTATGCTTTGTTTTTCTGTGTAGCTGCTAGACACCAGCACTGAATTTTCACTGTCTCCAGGACAGCTTGTCTGATTGAGAACCTGGAAATCTCTGTGGATTCCCCTTCTAGTGCAACCCAAAGTGTAACTTGGGAAGGGAGTACTACACTATAGCCACTCTCCTAAGTGTGCAGAAGGGTGGTCGGTGTATTTTCTGACTTAATCTGAAACCAAAACAATGTCCTTTCAATTGCTGGATTCCAGCACTATTCAATGGCAATTCCACCACTTCAATGGCAATCCCAGCATACAGGTGACATTAATAATTTGTGAAGCAGCAGTCACTTCAGGATTGCTAACCCATATTGGCAAGCAGGACACTTCAGCTGGATAGGGCAGAGGCAGTTCACTAGCAACATGGGAAAGCACCCAGCAGCACGTTACTCTTTTTCAATCCAAGTGAGAAGCAAGATCTGGGATGCACTTGGCATGTCTCAGCTATCACACACTGGTACACAACACAAAAGACTCTCAGAGTACAAAAATGGTCAAAATCTCTAACTTGATCACAGTAAATACTTCCATATCTTGGCAAAATGAACTTTTGAATGTTCTGTCAGTGCATGGACAAAAGGACAGAAAAAGGAAATCCAGCATAGCTACACTTTCAAAAAACAGTAAGTTATATGAAATCATCCCAATTAAATTACATGCAGTACCATACTGTATGTATCACCAAGTGCACAGGAAGAATGAGAGCTTTTTGGGAAAGTCTTGTAATATGGCACAGACAGTGGAAAACTTTCGCCGAGAAATGCCAGGTTTTAATTTTGTGTTAGAGATGACTGTCAGCAGAAGTGAAATAAAGCTACATGGGTTTGTGGGGATGAAAATTTTACAGCAGCTCTAAATTTTTCAAGTCTCAAAGGTTTAAGTGTAAATATTCATGAACTCCACAGAGTATATTTTCCACACCAAATCCATTTTGAATATTTTATCATACAAACCTCTAAAATGATTTTGCATGATCTTTCAAAGAATACTTACTTGTTCACTGAAGTGGAAAATATCAGCTGAAAGTATTAGAACATTGAGAAGATGATGAAAAGAGAACACACACTGTTCTGTAAATTCTGTCTATTAAAATGCAGACAGCTTAACTGGACATGGAAAATTTCTTATCTTTTATAAATCTCTTCTCTCCTAGGAAATCCCTACTCACTTGTACCAGTTGTTCCTAGCTCAGCTTCAAAATATTCAAGTTCACTGTGTGAGATGAAAGCACCACCAATCATTCTTTTAAGGTTTAACAGACAATACCATGGTTCAATATTTTAGCTATGCACGATCTAAGCACATTACATGAATTTTCCATCACTTGACAATAAAATACATTTGAATGGATGGTTCCTGTAATGGAAAAAAAAAACTTACTTGAAACTAATTTGCATTTTCATTTTCTCAATTACTAATTCAGTAACTTGAATAACTTAGTAATCAGTGAAAGGAGTTAATCTTGAAAAAAAGTCCAAATGTTTAAAAATTATAAACTGATTGAAATCTCTTTGACTGAAGTTATGTTAAACATATCCATGGCATCAAAGAGTTAAAAATAAAAGCATTACCAATTCCTGGTAAATCAAACCTAATTAATAATACCTGCTTAATATATCACATATAGCAGCAGAAAAATTTAGCGTATCAGTGCTAGGGATAGGATACCCTGGCAAGGAGAAGAATGAGAGAAAAACATTTATTTCCACGAGCCAGTTACCAAACAATAAAATATTTTAGTGATTACTCTGTGGTATCAATAAACAACCTTACAGACAGTGAGAACAGTAGGAATAAGATACTTAGAGCAGAAGAATTTTCAGAAAAATAATCTGCCTTTCCACTGCTAGTCAGACAAAGCAGGATACATCTACCTGTAAAGTGACAAATACATCTCTCCAGGTCTAACCCAAGGAAAGCCTTTGCTCCCACCCGTGCTGGGGAATGCATGCAGTGGCTCCCATCTGTCCACTCCCCAAGGAAACGCCCATAGAGATGTGTGGAGAGCTTTTCCTTTCCTTCTCCAAACTGAAAATGTTTAAAGGGGAAATCTTTTTCTAAGACCCAGCTGGGAGGCTTAAAGTACAGGAGAGAAGATATTCCAGTGTGCTGTGCCGATGTTTCTGCCTCTCTGTACCCCAGTGCTGCTAAGCTATGGTGTTATGTGATGTTCAAAGCTATCTGTAAGCACACAAGCCCTTTGTTCCACAGGGCAGCTGAGTTTTTCTATCGAGAAAGAACAAACTGATGCTAGACAGTCTTGGTGACTTAAAAGCCATCAATATAAATGGTAAATCCTCCCTGTAAAACTGTTTTTGTCTATGGCACACAGGAAAGCAAAAAGCAAAACCTAATCAGGCTGCTGTTCTTGTGGTGGTGAGGATAGTCCCTTTGACTGCAAATAAAAGCTTTTGCCACAAACTTAAAACAGTCAGACCAACAAGTCCTTAGCACCACTTCCAGAGTATCTTCTGTGGAAACATCTTACTGCCTGCACACGTGCGTGATAAATGAGTGACATGCATGTGCACATTCCACAGATGACACCCCCCTTATACACACAGGGACACCTTTTGTTTCTGTGTTGTCCTGCTGTATGCATCAGGTACTGTAATCAGTACTAAAAAACAATGTGAAAAAACAGGCTTTGTGAAAATAAAAATCCTTGAAACACAAAAGAAGCTGTTTAACACCATAAAATGTGATTTGGCCAGCTGACACTACCAATACATCTTCGAATATTTAAAATAAGTTGCCATTTAGTATATCAGTATGTATTTCTGTGCAGAACTCCTTAAGCTATGCAAACTACTTTAAGGAAAGAAACAAAACAAACAGTTGTTAAACACTTCTTCCCTTACACAGTTAAATGCAAATTCTCTCTTACAGTCATATTCCTGCTATCTCCCTGCACACACAGCTGATACGCCACCTACTGCAAACCGAAGCTGACAGTCGGAGCAATGCGAGCAGCATTTCCATTCCAACATCGAGCTGGAGCTGAATAGAGGTGCTTTTTAACAAGAAGCATCCTCTCTGCAAGCTGACAAGAGCAAAGCAGGATAGCTGTATTGTTGTCCTAGCTTCAATAATGGAGAGAAAAGCAAGCAGGAGAGAAAACGAATGCGAAGAAAAAAACAGCAACTCTGAAAGCTCCGAGCTAGACAAGGACTATAAAACGTCTCTGATTACTCTGAATGTCGGTGGTTATCTATATATCACACAAAAACAGACACTAACCAAGTATCCAGATTCTTTTCTGGAGGGGATCATAAATGGAAGAATAATGTGCCCATTTGATGCAGATGGTCATTATTTCATAGACAGAGATGGACTCCTTTTCAGACACATCCTCAACTTCCTACGGAACGGAGAACTTCTTCTACCAGAGGGGTTTCGAGAAAATCAACTTTTGGCACAAGAAGCTGAATTTTTCCAGCTTAAGGTACTCTCAGAGGCAGTGAAATCAAGGTGGGAGAAGGAACAGCTGGCATCTCGAGAGACTACTTTCCTGGAAATAACTGACAGCCACGACCGTTCACAAGGACTTAGAATCTTTTGTAATGCTCCTGAATTCATTGCAAAAATAAAATCCAGAATTGTACTGGTATCCAAAAGCAGGCTGGATGGATTTCCAGAGGAGTTCTCAGTATCTTCAAATATCATTCAATTCAAGTACTTCATAAAGTCTGAAAACGGTACACGATTGGTACTGAAGGAGGACAACACCTTTGTCTGCACCCTGGAAACTCTTAAATTTGAGGCTATAATGACAGCTTTAAAATGTGGATTTAGACTGCTGACCAGTCTGGATTGTTCAAGAGGGTCGATTGTTCACAGTGATGCACTGCATTTTATCAAGTAATCACAAAGGCAAAGGAAACGAGCACGCAGCCAGTAAACCTCCTTGAGCTGCAGCCTCCTGGCATCACAAATAATGCATCTAACTAGCCCTGTACCACAGAGCTCAGCTGCTAATCAACTGATGTGAGCTAATGGTATGTAAATCTCATAATGACATCTATCTCTGGCTTACTTAAGCTGAATGAAAATTTTATGCCTGAATTTAACAAGAATTATCTGCTAACATTGTAAACACAGATGGAATGCTTTATGCTCTTTGTAATATGTTTTCTCAATGCTGTCTTTCAACCAGAGAGTCTAGCTGAATATTTGTGTACCTGTGTGATGAACGTGCATATACCTTAACTGCCCTGCTGAACAGCAGTGAGAGTATTTTCATATAATAAGCAGGCTTAAAGTATGTTTTGCTTATAACAAATTCAGAATGGATTTTAACTGGAATAAATGATTTTGACTGTTCGTTACTGTTCATGGTAATCTATTGTACTGAATTTACAAAAAACAAGATTGCAAGAGAGTTTAAAATAACCAACTTAAAAATTAAGTTAAATGGTTTTTCAACTCACTTCACCCCAAATTTATACCATATTGCTACACTAATAGCAATTGCCAGAAACACATAAGCCAACAAAATAATGCTGGGGGAGATTTAATTTTATTTTAGGAATTGGGTCCAATCTGAATGTTAAATTTTCTAATCATACATACATCTCAAATAGGTAACAAAAGTATTTGACACTAAGTTTAGCATAACAGGTTTCCAGTTATGACATCCTACAATGCCACAATCAGTACTTCCTAGCAATCATTTGTGCTCGTAAGGACAGGCAATGAACAGAGCCCTTGCTTTGCACAGTGGCTTACTAATGCAATGAGTACTATCAGTTCTGAACAGACCACCTGCTGGCATTAAAGACAATTTACTCTAAGTAATGGAATAAATACCTTCATTCTCCTCATCTCCACTATTTATCAAATCTTTTCATTTATATTTTAAACAAAGTTTTAACAGTTTCTATAGAACAACTGTAACTGATTTAAATACAAGTATTACAAACCAGCCACTTCACAAAAGCAAACTGAAAAATCATCACAAAAGGCAAGAAGAAGCAGCACTAACTCTGAGCTTTGTTTGACACTGAAACCAATCAACATTCACAGCTCACATGAACCCAAAATTCAAGTAAAATGTTTATAAAGAAGAAAACCAACTAAATAGTTCTCCCAAAACATAGAATTTGTGCAGGAAATAATGTCAACAAAAGGCAGTACAATCCATACTAGAAGTGACAGCCAAGGATAACAGCTAACACAAGACAGGCTGAGAACAGTTGTGATTTGGACTTTAGGGGGAACAAATCAATCCTTAGTATCAAGGCTGAGAATACAAATGCAAGGTCCACTTATCCCTCAACATGAAACTCTCTTTTCACTTCTAACATACAACAGGTGTTGTTAAGTAGGTCCCTTACTAGAGATGAATTAATACAGCGGTGCTACGCCTCCAGACTAGGCAGCAGTGACTGAGACATATTCCAATACAATTTTATCAAATGGGGGAATTCAATCTCTCCAGAATACTCCATCAGAATGAATCCACTGTCTAGAAACCATGAAGTTTTCTATCTTCATGTTACAGACTTGCAGTCCATAAAAAAATGTAGTTCTATAAAAGATATGGTTCTAAGTCGAACTATTCTAGACTAATGTTTAAAAATCAGATCACTTTACATCAGGCATACAAGCTGAAGAACTGTTCATATATCCCAAAACTTCTGTGAATTTGTCCAAATGCATTAATTATATACACACAAAAGATACATAGTAAAATACTATTGTTTACATATGTCACCAGCATGTGACATCTTCTCTCCTCCCCCTCCAAGCTATTTTCAAATTGATGTATAAAAAAAATCCTCATTAACCACTAATCTTGTGCTTACAAGAACCTGTAGAACTTCTGTGAAAAGCAAATATGAAAGCCTCCCTGAAAGAAATACAAAATCCTGTTGATCTTCTAGGACAAGAACTCAAAAGACAATTACACACAACAATTACATGAAAAGCCCTTTGCAGACACAATTCTCTACACGAGCAAGATAAAGTGGCAAGGCAATTTAAAAAAGCTCCATAAAGAATCCACAAGTTTAAAAGCAGCATGCTTACAGTGCTGTCAAATACACAGCCTGCATCAGCACAAAGTCTGGAGGAGGCTGTTGCTCCTGGGATGTCAAATCATCCATTTGCACTTAAATGCTTTTGATTATAACCTTCACTTGTCCTGGGTCTTTGGCTGAGATTAAAATGTAATTGCAGCTGAAAAGAAGGAAAGCAAAACCCAATTTTTATTTCACACAATTAATATATGTTAAATAAAATATGTTGTGGTTGTTCGCCTTTCAGTTGCGCTCTTAGGATGCCAAACACCAAGAAATCAATTGTTAGCACATCCCTATCAGAAGGCAGTACCAGTTTTTTTACTGGAGCCTGACTTTCAGGAAAAATCAGTAGAGAATTTGATGGGTTTGCATTTATTGTAGAAAATACTTTCAGAATATAAGTTATTCATAAGCTGATAATCACAGGTAACATGGAAACCACCTGAAGCATCTTCTAAGAATATTCTACAGCTATTCATGAAAGATTTATTTGCCAGGCTTTTGGTTCAGAGTATCTCAACCTACGAAAGAGAACTTGAAAAGATTTTTTTAAGTGAAAAATGTACCACTTAATCATTATTAAAATAAATACCTGTGTTGTTTGGTTGGTTTATTGTGGGTTGATTTGTTTGTTTGTTTAAAATTCAATGATTCATTACCTTATATAATTTTTAGTGTATTTTTTGTGTATTTCTGTGTAAGTAACACTGACATCTATGGCACACATGTAAAGTCATCGGCTGCAACACTAACCACAATCTTGTTTCTTTTCCATTTTTCATGAGCAGTGATGCATTTCTCCAAGTGTCAGGGTCTGAAATTTTTACATGCTACCTCTGATCAAAGGGACCTCAGCACTGAATTACACAGCAGAGAGGAACATGGAGGTAAAAAAATTAATTCTCTTCCCTATTCAGACTAAACAAATCCACAACTGTCTTGAATCATGCCATATCAGCTACAATTAGAGACCTCAAACTAGATATAAACTTGAGCAATTTTTCAAAGTGGAAGTGTCTTGCTTTGGTACATAAACAAAAAGATCACATAAAGCCTCAATACTGTGAATGATGTTTCCTTTTTACTCCATAAACATACTAAACGTTGTAACAAATATATTTTGCATATGTTCAGTCAGTCAGGTGGATACTTGAGTTCCATCACAGTAGGATGAGCCAGAAAAAATACCCAGTTATGCATCAGCTACCTTTTCTGTCTTTTCTTTAAAGTTGGAAATTCATATTCAATAACTACTATGACAATATGGAAGCTGCAAAATCAAGTGCTTAAGTCAGAAATACCCACAGTTGTTCTAACAACATTAACATTACTTAATGCAAAGTATTTATATTCTCCTTTCTCTCATTCAAACTTGGATCACTTATCAGAACCGTCCTACAAGTATCAGGAAGGAATGCCAATTACTCTCTATCAATAATTATCAATAATGAATATCAATAATTTTTCTGATGATCTTCAACTGCTCTGGTAGGAGTAAGAAGGAACTTCCTCTCATTTCCCCAAGGAGGCACTTAACGAGCTACATGGCTTGGTCAGCTCCACTTGCCTCCCTGCCTGTTTTGTCAAGTGAGAAAAGGTGTCACCAAGTAGAAAGGACAGAGGCAACTGAAGCAGGACTAAATTCCATAGTCTACATATGTCCTTGCCCCTATTAATTTGTTGAATGACTGCTCATGGAAAAATATAAATAGCTGCCAAACTGACCAAAATACTGACACTTAGATGCCCATCTTTCCCCAGTGGTGGAGGAGAAGCCAAGGACTATCACACTTGTCCGTACACAGGCATAGGTACCAACTATATGGATTTCTATATGAAAATGAAACCTACAAGTGGCTGCACTATGTCAGACTAAGGCCAGTTTTAGCCCTGTTTTCCCTGGTGACTGGGAAATGTTTCTAAACTCACAGACTTCCCATGTCTGGGAGAATCCCCATTTTTGATCCTTGACCCTCACATCTTTTCCTTTGGCTTGTTCTCTTCTCCCATCATGCAATTATTTTTCATTTGTGTTTCACCGCACCCCTTCCTTTCACCAGGCCAGCTGTGGGGCTTTGTCAGGGATGCCTGGGAAAGAATAAACACTGGGAAAAACATATACAATACCTGCTTGAAGTATTTCTTCAGTCTCTAACCACCTACTGTCCAATGACTTCTAGAGTCAAATGTGATTTCTGGAGTTAGTCTTGATGGTGTGAAATACAGAGGCTGCACAACAAGGTCAAATTGCAGCTCCAATCCTGTACCTTCAGTACTGACTCACTCACTGATTAGTGTTTCACAGCCTCATAATTGCACTATTGATATTTTCAAACACTCATGTCTTATTTATTTTTTTGCATTTGTACCTATTACAACTGTTTAAATGACAACAGGTCACTTCTTTTCTACAGTAAGTAAAAATTACATCATCATTTGCAGAAAATCGGTGGCATTGTTATTGTGCCTCTTAAAAGCATTAAAAGGTTTCCACTCAGTAAGACAAGAAGATGTTAAGAAAATTATCTTCTTCCTCCACTCCTCATTAGAATACAAGCAGAATAAGGGCAGGCAACAAATAATAAAATTTAGTAAGAGCAGTGTCTAATCCATTCCTTTATTTGCGTAGAAGGGTCATGTTGCCCTAATGCTGCTGGCTGATAAATCAGCAGCATTATAAAGATAAATCAGGATTGGGGATGAAGAGCACAAGTTCACTTGGGTCTGTGACAAAATAAATACTATTTTCACTTGGGTCTGTGACAAAATAAATACTATTTTCCTAGGCTGGATCATCTTTGCTAAATAACTATTACATAAACCCAACGTTGTCTGCTGCCCTGCAACACAGGGTAGATTGACAGGAAAGTGACTACTAGTTAAAAAAAAAGAAGGAATCCTTATCTGAAGAGAGGCTTGCATAATTTACTGTGTTGAAACAAATGCAGCAAGTAAGGCACAAGAAATTTAGGATCAGAAAAAATAACATTTTGGGTTTTATTTACATTTGAAATAGGCATTCTGTAACTCCTATGTATTGGTATATCACAGAGAACATTGTCTCAAAACAGTGCCTCTGTAAATCATCATAATTCCCAATAAAATGCCAGAAAACAAGCAGCGTGGCAAGGACTGGGGAAGGTAGGAGGAAGATGTATGATGACACCTGAGGAACGTGGATGAGCAAGCATTCCGAAAAAGAAACTGCAGTTGCCTTTCCTTCTGAAATTGCGTAATGTTCTGTAGAACTAGACAGTTGATTTCTTTTCCCAAAAATGTTCATAGTAGGAGTACCACACACAGCTAATGCAACAGTCTCCCAAGGAAGCCTATCTGTGCTGTTCAAAGCTGGTACAATAATTATAGCTGTAAACAGCAGCTACTCATTTAAAACACTATTACGACATGATGATATGCAAGCTTAACATGCTAGGATTCCAAAACCAAGTCATTAGAAGATGACTCCTATAAATTGAGTCATTCTGAATGTATGTAAGCTTCTCCTGATAATGCTAAAAATTACCACAACATTGCCTTGTTCACTGGTGGTGTGACTTTGGGGGACATAACCTTGGTTTACACACAGTTCACGAAAGCCATAATTTTCTGGGCATTAAAGGGAGATTCCACTAGTTCCACCCCAAGCATTATTTCAGTTTTGTGAAAAGCTTGATTTCTACATTTTTTTTTACATCTTTTTTTTCCCCTTTGACACCACCAAACTTTCAGTGGCACCTTTTTTCCAGGTATGGAAAACCTGCCCTAACCAAAGCTCAAAGTCTTGCTCACAGCTCCTGAAGAGAGATTTGGCATCCTGTGTAAGGGCATGGCACTGTACCAGCAACAGGAACACATCAAGGAGATGAGAATTCAGATTTAAAAACCCAAGGCTGCTTGCTGGGGAATTGCCTAAGGAAGATGAAGTTCCAAGGGTCTTGCTACAGTCTGGAGTCTGATGCTCAGGGAAGTCTGCAGTGCTGAACTCCCGCAGCTGTGAGAATAGGGAGGAAGAAGTGTGGTGAGAGAGCCTGTGAGCACTATGAGATGAAGAGAAAGGGACTCAGTGTCAGCTGAGGGTCTTGGTTTTATGATGAAGAAAAATGCCCACACAATGCAACATTGAGGCTATACAAGACAAGTAATGTCTAATAATCCTGAAATTAATAAACAAATAATGGGGGAAAAAATCTTACAAAATTCTCTTTCTGCTTTTCATATGCCAGCTTTCAAAGAGGCAATTTTCTTTATTGTAGCCAAAGTCAGAGGAATTAACTTTTTTTAAAAAATGTTAATAGAAAACTTCAAGCTACAAATCTCCTGCTGCAGCTCCACAGAAAGCTATTTGTTAACTCCTAGGAGGTTCCTGATTTTGTACCACAGTGAGCAGACGAAGTGAAAAAAAAAAAAAAAGAACAGGTCAGAGGTGGATACAGACTCTCTCAATTAGGAAGAAAAAATAAGCAAACAAACTAGCAATGAATGGGCTAAGCAAGAAAAAATGTAAACAGAACAAGCAACTGTAACACCAAACCCAGTCATTTATTGCCTCTCTACTTAAGGCCTTTGGCAAGTATTAGAGATAAAGCAGTACATTTTCTCAGTGCTGAAACTGGTAATCTCAGAAGAGACAAATTAAAGGTCCTGCCAGCCAGGTTGATAAGAATCAGCTGAAGAGAGGAAAAGGTACTCTTGAGGTTAGAAGTCCTATCAATACTAACATTATCTAAGGCCTGCAGCACTGCCAGGTCTTGTGACATTTCCAACACATTTTCTAAAATGAACAGCAAATAAAGTTCTTTCCCAACAGGGTGGAAATCTAACATATAGGCTATCTCATGCCTTCCCATATGATGATAAAAGTCCACTTCTATAACTTTTCTTGCTACACCAAGATGATGATTTCTGGGTTTGCCCACAGAGTTTCTTCAGACAACCTGCATGAGTAGGACAATAAGCTGTAGCATAGATACACCCTGCTCCTGCATCACCACCGCTATTGGCAAGATGCTGGGGCAGGAAAAGCCTGACAGCTCAGGAAGAGCACAAAATGAGTTTTGCTAGACTGTTTCCAGACTCAAGTACACAGAAAGTTCAGGTCCTCCAACTGCACTAGTGCCTCCAGTGTTCTTGAAGCTGCAGTTACCAAAGCCAAAGATAAATGACTACACACAATCTTGGAAGAGCTGATCTTGCCTTTGCTTTAATTGTTTTCCCCAAAAAAAGTTATTTTTGTGGTTAAAAAGAAGAAAGTTTTAACTAAATATCCCTGGTAGACACTGTGTAACAGCAGCATAGAACAGAGGGGGAAAAAAAAAAAGGCAGGCAGGACAAAGAAGGAAATAAAGCCTGAGAGTAACAGTATTGGATCAGAATAAAGGTCTGCTTTGCTCATCATCATGACTCCAGTAAAGAGGTCACAAACAGACATCTATGAAGAAACCTAAGGACAGTGCAGCTATGTATGTTTATCCTACTGGGTGTGCATCCCAGTGTCCACCTGGCTTTGGGGCTTGGGGTCTCTCAAATCAGATGCCCCCTTAGGTGGATTTTTGGTTGATGAGAAGGTCAACATAACCCAGAAATGTGAGCTCACAGCCCAGAAAGTCAATTGTATTCTGAGCTGTATCAAAAGAGGAGTGGCCATCAGGTCAAGGGAGGCGACTGTCCCTCTCACCTCTCCTGAAACCCCATGTGGAATACTGCTTCCACCTTTGGGGTCTCCAGCATAAAAGGACACAGTCCTGTTGGACAGGTCCAGAGAAGGGCCACAAAGGTGATCAGAGGTGGTGGAGTACCTCTCCTATGAGCACAGGCTGAGAGAGCTGGGGTTGTTTGGCCAGGAGAAAAGGTTCCAGGGTGACCTTAGAGGGGTCCTTCCAGTACCTAAAAGAGACTACAGGAGAGAGACTTTTGACAAGGAAATGTAACAATAGGACAAGGGACAAAGGCTTCTCAAAAGAAAAAAAAGGGCTGGATTAGATTATGTATTAGGAAGAAATTCTTCACTGTGAGGATGGTGAGACACTGGAAGAGGATGCATAGAAAAGTTTTGGATGCCCCATCCATGTAAGTCTTTCAGGCCAGGCTGGATGGGGCCCTGAGCAATCTGGTCTAGTGGAAGATATCCCTGCCCATGGCAGGGCGGCTGGAACCAGATGGTCTTTAAAGCCTTTAAGGCAACCCAAACTATTGTATCATTCTACAATCTTTCATATCCCTTTGCTCTCCTCTAAGGTCATGTTAGCCTTTAGCAAATACCACCTTTATGTCCACATTTTCTGTCAAGGAATTCAATTACATTCTGAGTGCAGAACCACCTCATTTTATTTACTTTGAAACTGACTCCTGCAAGCCTTACATCTGTTACACGTCAGTCTTGTACTGGCCAAGACAGAAGACATTTGATTTTCCTCTGCCCCCTTGATCCATCATTCAAGGCTCTGAATTTGCAATACTACAGAAGTCTGAACCCATCAAATGTGATCATGCTGGTAAGTGGGTAAACTGCAATAATCAGCAAAATACCTCATAGAAAACAAACACAATTTGTGAAGTCATGATCTGCAATGCCTGGCATGGCTAAGATTCCTGGCACTCCTCAAGAGTCACAAGGAAAACAAAGATCTCTGGTACAAGCCAAAAGTACACTTCTGTTTAGTTTACTACTTCTACAAGTTAGATGTGAGCATCATAGAAGGACAAAATACACTCTTGGGATTAACTCCCATTGTTTTGTATCAGGTTCTGTTCTCAGGTGAGAAACTGTATTACAATAAGAAGATTATTTTGCTCAGACATACATGTTAGACTACTCATACAATATACTGAAATAGCCAGACTTTAAGGACATCACGGACATTTATCCAAATTCTCAAAAAATTAAATTCCAGTTGGTGCTGACCTACGTTAAATCTGTATCTTTTTGTAATTCTACCACTGCACCTTCCCTGTTCTTCCACAATATTTATTATAACCAGTACCATAGGCCTTGACTACATATTCCTTAAAGCAGGAATCATTGCTTCCTTGTGTGTTTCAACAGCTACCAGTGGAGACTCACAATGATTATAGCTCCTGGAAAGCAACTGGGAAGGTTGTATTTTAAGCTGTGTTGTATTTATCTGCCAACAAACCCAGTTATATTTCCAAGACAAAAACTGTTTCTGTGTCTTGAAAATGGCAGAATCCACACCTAAATTATCTTCAACACTGAGTTGTAAGCTAGTATTTAAATTAAAAGTTACTGTTTTATTCCTCCAGACAATTTTTCAGTTAAGAGTTTCACTTTTTAAGTTTAGTTAATATATGTTAACTGCTTGAAAGAGGATAAAATCAAATGTGCATTTAGCAGCTTTATACCATCCCATGTTATACCATAAGAAGTCTCTGCCTTGAACAAAAAATTGCTGATTTTATCACATGGAGTTTAGTGATTACCATCACGCTTACTATGAATTTCAAATATTCCAACATATATATAATCAACATGTGAATCCTTTTATTTTACTACAATATCAAGAAATTAAGGAAGTGGTATCTACAAACAGTTTGAGTGTTGTATATCTGTGTCTGCAGTCATACTCATACACTCACAATTGGTAAAATTTTAACACTAAATTCACTCTGTATTGTCTGTCTACATGCTCAAAAGCTTGGGCAACACTATATACTCAGCTGCTGCCCATGCAGCTTCCATATAATGCACTTCCACAAGGACAGCACCTAATTGCATTTGCTCTTACATGAGAATGCATTTCTTCACTGTATCATTCTCAGCAGACTACACAGGCTCAGAGCAGCAGCTTCTGAGTATTTTTACTGGGGGGGGAGCAGGTAACACTTTATACTGGCACAAATGCTCGATTTTCACAGCTTCTGTCACCACTGACAGCACTTTCAGGTAGGTGCAAGCAATGCCATAAACAAACAAGAGCCACATACACATATTTGGGTTTAAATCGCTTGCTCATCCTCATATAGGACCAAGCAAAGCCAATCCTCATTTCTTTTTTCCTTCAGCTTAGTGTGTCATTTGCTATGCTCCTTTCTCTTTTAGCATAAACCAGCCTTCAGGCACTAAACAACACTAGTTGAATCACCAAGCACTGTTTATCACAAGCTCTAAATAAATAGGATTTCTGTATGGAAAAACTGATTTAAAATGATAAAATGCAAAAGGAACTCAAATTTAGTTTAAGGAAACTTGTCTCACATTCCTGAATATTTTGACTGTAAACTTCATTTGAGATATTATGGATACTAAAGATTTTACATGGGCTCAACCAACACACACTTCATAGAAGAAAAATCCATGAGATCCTGTTAAGTAAAACACCACCACTCTGGCTCTGGAACTCCCTGAGCTGTGAATCATTAAAGGCTGGAAGAAGCTGAACAGGTTGCCCAGAGAGGAGGTGGATGCTCAGTTCTGGAAAAAGTTAGGTTGGACAGGAGTCTGAGCAACCTGTTTTACGTGAAGATGCCCCTGCTCATTGCAGGGGTGTTGGACTAGGTGAGCTTGAAAGGTCCCTTTCAAACCAAGCTGTTCTATGATTCTATGAGAAGTGTCTTGGGGAGATATCATTGTGCTTCTGCACAGGTCTTACACTCATCTCAAGGTATCTGCTGCTGACCACCACTGAGGACAGGACACCAGCCAGATGACCTCTGGTCTGATCCAGTATCACCCACAGTCTCTCAAACAGCATCATGCAGAGTCACAACACTACCATGGCTTTTCTAGGTGGTTTACAACTATCCTAACAGTAAATGCGATTAAAATTGTCAAGGATTTATGACACAAGCTCTAAAGTTTGACAGCACCTTACCAATGTAAAAGTTTTTTAAGGAGGTAAATCAAATGGTTTCTGAATGTCATATCTCTTTTACTTTTTTTACTTACTAATAAACCTTACATATTTTTATTACAGTAATACCCCAAAGGATATTTTTATGATAACATACTAAATAAATACATAAAAACATGATCATCTTTGCCTCTAAAGTACTTGATGTAGGCCAAGAAACAGTAGATTAACAGAAAAGTTGAGTACTACATAACCTGAATTACTTGAGAGGTAGTTTGGAAAAGGTCATCTGAGTTCCACAATGATTTTGAGAAAAAATTGAATAAACAAATAGTGTAACTGATGGCTGAGAGTCCTCCTTGGTAAGAAGGTTGGTAAGGTCCTTAGTAAGGACCCTTGCCCCAGGGTAACCTACTACCATCACTGAGAGAGTTAATCCATAACCAGTTTGATTCCATGAAATGGATTTAGAACTCATCTTGTCAGCATATTTAAACATCTCTCACCATACAGTAATTCATTCTTCTGGCCAAAGCAAAAACACAAATAACTAAACACGTGGACATCTTACACAACATTGGCAGAACAAGGAGGAGGCACCCAGAGTGAAGAGCAAACAATTCAACCATTCAAACACAAACCGAAACAAAATAAATCACAAAAGCCAAGCAAAACCAAGAGTGTGTCCTTACAACTAAAATAACAACTAAATGGAAGTATCAAAAATCTGATTCATTTTAGCAGTTAAAATCTCAATACCTGATTTACATGAGACACTGCACAGCAGTGAATCTCAGTTTTCAAGTGGTATAAGATACCAATCTCTAGGAAGTAGCCCTTCTTATCTTAAAACTGCACCATGATTCACACAGAATCAGAGTGAACAGGTTTTACCAATTAATTGAGAAGAATTGCAAGCTATAAAACACACCTTGGATTCCATGCAAGTCTGCAGACTATAACATTCCTAACACCAGTCTTCTGACACGCTTAGGCCAGTGTAATGGAAGGAATCCCCATTTCACAAAAAATTCCCTGCTACAGAAAACACAAACCAAACCCTACTTCTGGCCAGACACAAACTATATACTTTTGACAGTATTTGATGCTGAAATGCAATTCAAAGTCAGACATGAGAAAAAGCAGACGTCTCCACATTTAAGTGTCCAAAAAGTTCTTTCAAGAGGATATTTTAAACACCCACTAGCACTAGACTTATGTTTAGGAAACGCTTTTAAGAAAAGTAGGAATTTGAAACTCTTTCACATGAGCCATCTCCTACCTGTGCCATTACCACTTAACAAGTGCCACTCCAGTCCCAGTACTATTTAACTCATGTGCATCAGAGATAATCCTACTTCTAATGGACTATTTTTATGACTGCTCAGTTTATGGAACTGCAATCAAATAACAAAAGATGCAGAAATGCATTACAAATCTTCCAACCAAAAGAAAAGAATTCAAACTAAAATGTAGGCAAGCAATAAATTGAAACAACAACAGCCAAAAAAAATATAAAAATTGAAAAATAAATTAAAAAGTCTAAAACAACATAGCAAAGAACATTACATTTCTAAACCTCTGCCTCATCATTTTATTCCCCTTCTCTTAAATACAAAATAATAATTTAAACTTTCTGGCAAAGCAGATAAAGTTTATGAAGATATTTTTAATGTTGTGATATTCTACAAAATATAACAAAAAAGACACTTTTTTTTTTTTAATCTACCAATTTCTTAAGAAGCAAACCTCAAAATCTGCAGTAATAATGTACTCACCAGCACTGCCACTCTCTGATTTTTCTTCTGATTGGTTTTCTGGAAAAAAAATAAACAGAAAAGTAATCATAATGTTTCTGTGTTATTTGAAATTACATCTAATAACTGGGTTGCAAAGTAAATAATGATAAATTATGATATAATCAAAATCACCAGGTTTGATTAATATTTATAAATATACCTTCTGAGGAATAATTTGCTACCAGGTGCAACAAAAAAATAAATTCCTTTAGTGCCCAAACTCACAACTTAAATGAGAGAATTCTATTGCACCTATGACTGAGCTCTGTGAGAACAAAGTTACACATTTATATAAAATTAATAGTAGGATTATGCTCAAGCAATGTACATTATTCATTTATCTCACTGGTCAGTCTAGACAAATGAATATTTTTATATATTACAAAAATAATCAGGGTTCTGCAAAAGAATTTTCTTAATTGGTATTAGGTAAATTTTTGACCTTGATCAACCTCTTCTCTACCCTTTCTACAGGCCATGGAAGAATTTATTTCTTCAAGCTTTTTCCTCTCTGATTATTTGTCCTCAATTGGTACTACAGTCCATTAGTATTTTTTTGTCAAGTATTTGTACTTGTCAAGTATAACAAATACATATAATCAGAAACATCTCCTGTTCCATATAGCAGAGAATCGTAAGTATGTATGAAACAGACACAGTTTTGCAAAGTGACTTGCTAAAAAAATTATCACTCTGGTGAATGGCAGTCAGATTCAGAAACAGCTTTCTGCAAGAAATTCCAATCCCTCATTTCAAGGAATGGCTCCCAGTAGATTTATTGTGGTAACCCGAATTGTAACCCCTACCAAGTCCTACAAGATTAAACCCCTCCATTAATTTGTCAGCATTATATTTGACAGTTCCTCCTATATTTCTCCTTTTTATGCATCCTCTGATGCAGAGAACAAAAAAGAACATTTTCACTTCCCTAGAACACAGTTAGAAATGGTAAAACATACTTGTCCTTTGCTTTCAACTGAGACAAGTTACAGCTGTCATTACAGGCTATTTACTTACAGGCAAGAGTGAATTACTGCTCTAACTCAGAGAGTAATTTTTGAGTTCAGTTAGGTTGATAATTTCTGCCATTTACAGGCTGGGTATTAAAAGAACTGAAAATATAAAATATTTTAGAAAACTTTTTTCTTGGCACTGATTTTTGCTGGCTTTGAAGGCTTCTGTCCCTCTTTTCTCATTGAGATGGCTTGAGAGCCTGTGGACTAAATACAAGCATAAAAACCAGTATCTTACAGCTCCTTCTTTCTTTACACCAGGTGCCTGTCATTAGTCTTAGCAGCTGAAGGCACTTCTATCAGAAACAGTCATAATATGGCCCCTTCCCAGCCATGAGTATCCACCAAGTGAGTAAAGATCCCTACCAACTTTCAGACATACATCCAGGATAGCCTGTTCGCAGAAAACCAAGTATTTTCTTGTTGACTTTACTTTTTGTGCATATTTGGCACATTTACAGCATGGCATAAAACAAATGCCCAACCAATACCCTGACTCAGTTGTAGCTCAGTGAAGGAAACATTCAGTACACATGCAAGAAGCAGAGAGGACAAAATGAAGAACATACAAACATACAAACACCTGCCTGAAGCGAGAAATGAGATGCAACTGGACTTTAAGCTGCTCAATTTCAACTCAGTTTCAATGGAAGACCAGAGCTATCTCACCAAAACTATTGCCAAAGACCTCACACTTGAACATTACTAAGAGCATCTCTGATTCAAATAGCATTAAAGGTACCTCATGTCTACAGGGAAAGTGTGTGTGTATCTGCCCTCAACAGCAAAGACAAAAAATGAGGCAAAATTCAAATCTTGCAAAAAAGTGGCATTTTTCTTCCTCATCATTAGACAACTCTGTTTGGTTATGATTAGGTCATAAGTTCTGCTTTAAAAATCTTCTCAGCATTAATATAATGTAGAAGGTAAAGGAAATTGTACTATGTCTACTTAGTATATTTCATTAATGCAGACTACAGCTGCTCAGGCTCCTCTACAACATGCAAGAGTTGATAAACATCACTGATAAACATCAACAGATTGGGGTTTTTTTGTTGTTATAGGGTTTTTGCTGTCATCATGGTAGCCAGTGGTGGTAGGGTGTTGGCTTGTTATACGTACATCAGTGAGACTGAAAACAAAAGGGATTTTAAATCAATGAAGTGTGCAAAAAGACTATTCCCATTACACTGAGCCTATTCTAACAGACTGTATATTTTGTGTGTTATATCCTCAATTGTTTAAATTTGTACAGGAATTAACAGTCTATAGTTTTAATAACAGAAATGAAAATAAAATTAACTACCACTGCCAGCCAGCTGAAGCTGCTTTACAGCGCTTTTCCAATCCTCTAACAAGCATATGAAGTAATTAAATAAATATAATTTCCATTTTTTTGAGATGGAGAAGGGGTATGATGTAAGCAACTGCAATTACTTTCTAAATGGACTGTATGTCTCAATAATACACACAAAATTTTGAGCCATCAAAATTACTTCTGTAATTAAACTAGCTTGAGCCACAAATTCTCCTTTTCTGATCAAGGGCTTCATCTTTATGATTTTCAAAAACATTTGGAAATTTGCATAAATGCCATAGATTTGAAAGGCTGGTGTTGCTTCTATTTCTTTTGATTTTTGAGGCTGCTGATAGGTTTTCTGCTTCTGTTAACAGTCCAGAAAAGACTGAAGTACACAACAGAACAAAGAAGGAGTAGGTTAGATCCCAAAACCTTCTGGAGACTGGAATATGTGGTTAAGTGACAGTCTGAACAGAAACAATTGGAAAGTACTGTTAACATAGACAGATACACGTCAAAACTACTCATCAGGCTGCACTAAGATGGCAGAACAGTGAGGGTGTTTATTTCCTAAATAACAGTTTGATGAGAAATTTCAGAATTCAAACACTTATCTAATAGAATTGGAAACAGTATTACAAGGCATCAAGATTCTGAGCACATTGCATTTTTCTGAGAATAATTAAGTGTAATTAAAGAAGTGCTTTAATGAAAGGTTTTTATTAGGGCTTGTTCCCTTCACATTTCTTTAATGCTGGATATAGCTTGTATTTAAAAATACATACATACAAAATAGAGAATAAAAACCTCTGAATATTCATTTTCACTGGAATACAAACACAGATTCTATGTTATATGGTACGTGTGATTCATGTGCAAACTCAGAAAAGGTCTTTTCATATATGAAAAGCTGTACAGAGGAAAAAAAACCCAACAATTCAAAACAATGGGAGAATTTTCAAGGAATGTGGGAATAAAGGAGCTGTTCTTGGGTATATAGGCAGAGTTACGTGTTTTATTGAACAAGAACACAAAAAATAATTGAGCGTCATTAATTGAATTTCTGAAGGAGAGAAGGTTCAGGAAACTGAAGAAAAACAAAATATTAAAAGGCAGCAATGTTCTGTGAAGCATGAAAGAGTGAGACAATCCATGCATGAATGCTGCTCAGAACCAAAGCTCTGTTTTGTGTTCTGTCAATGGAATTCTCTGAACATTTTTTACTTTCAGTAGGATGGAAAGATCATGAAAGAATTTAAAGATGCAAAAATAGACATTACGGCTATCCCACTTATAAAGGGGGAGTTGTGAAGACATATTCAAAATTTAAATAAAATGAATCATGTCATCCAACTTTACAGAAATATCTTATACTTTATTTGTGTCTACAGTGTAAAATCTTCTCCTCCACCCATCAGTCCTTTACAGTCTGGGATGCAATTGCCTGCCAAGGTCTGTGTTCTCACAAGTCATATTAGCAGCACATTTTTCCAAAAACCAGTTCAATAAGAAACTTTTATCATTATCTCCAACAAAGCTGCAATTTAATTTATATTAAGATCCAGCAAACCTAAACTAGATGCGGGTAGAAAAATTAAGCACTGGGCAATTAAAGCAGTAAGGGAAGTAATGTATAATCATAATCAGAAAAGTTTGCAGTTAAATGTTTAACAAAAGTGTTTTCCCACTCCTTCAACCAAGAAAGAAACTGTTAAATTACAGCTTTATCTTATGCTAGAGTGTCTGCCAGTGGGAAGCTCAGAAAACAATTTTAACCAAATATACTCTATGTATCAGGCCCATGAATTGCCCCTCAATAGTTTCTAGCTATATGCACATAAGAAGAATTCATTTTGTTCAATAAGACACATTAAAAAATATGCAAAATCTTCTGCTTTTCACCCGCCAAAAAACCACAGCTATGATAGCTGATGACAAAGATAAGATAACATGACTGGAAGCACAAATAGCATTGTTGCATAGCAACTGTTGATGTACATATGGTGATGTTTATGGAACAGAATGTAGTTCATATTTAATGCAGAAATAATACCAAAACCAGACTAGACAGCAAGACCTAGACAGCAAGAGACAAGTGTGCTTTGGATCCCTCTGCAGACATGACAGGAGCCATGCTTCCCACCAGCTCTGCTACACTCTTGCTCAGGAACACCACCACAGGCCTCAGTGATCTGCCCAGCCATGAAGCAAGGCAAAGTCCTCATGTGCAACAACCTTGCAAAGGAATTAGGGAGATATTTTGTAACTACCACCTTCAGAGTACTCAGTATTATTCTCTGGGGCTATTTCAAAACACAGAAAAAGGAAAAGAAAACATAAATGGGAGAAATCTCAGAGCTAATCCAAACAGAAGATGCAGCACGCGTGAAAGCCAGTACAGGCCAGATTTTTAACAGTATCTGGGATGGGAGCCACTTTACCAAGCTTCCTATTAGCTCAGATAAACACTGCAGAAGAGCAAGAAACTGAAATTCATTACATTTTGGACACAATAAACTGCACCTCAGATGAGCCTACTGATGTCCCTTAACAAATATGGGACCACCAGACATGCAGACATTTACAATGAAAGAACTAAAGGATTTCTTTCAACACTACAAGTAGGAAGTTCAGTTAAGCAAGTCCAGTTAAGACAAAGCAAAACAAAATTCACAGAAAATCCATTCAGAAGACTAGAAATTATATCATGCAGAAAATATTAAATTACTTGTCAAATTTGATCTTTTTTGCTTGCTCTAAATGACCTGATGAGTCACTGTGAAGTGCTGAATTATCCAGAATATATAAACTGCCTACAGCATCTTCCAAGACCACAGCATATTTCAGGAAAGCCATCAAAAAACAGCCACTACAACATAAGGATCCCAGGGTAAAAGGACTATACAGAGAATAGATCTCAGGGCATTCAGTGTGCTCAAAAAGAAAGGCAGAGTGGGGAACAAACCACAAACCCACAATCAAAAAAAACCCCACCCTGTATAATACAAACCCAACTGCTTTACACCATTTTCTCAGGATGATTTAAGTCAGTCCTCAGTAAGGGTATTGACTGAGAACAATAGTGTAAGAAGCACTTTTTTATCCATATTTCATTTTCCTAATTCCTCAATTGCACCCTTCTAGATGACATCTGCAGTTCCATACCAGTTTAATCTTTGGCCCATGGTTCAAACTGACATATTGCATGTGTTACATGGTGCAATATTAAAAAAGAAAAGGAACAAGATGCTTTTCAGGAAAAAAATATGCTAATTATGATATGAAGACTAATACTGGTCTGTGAACCTAGGACTGAATGAATTTCAATTTCCTATTACTGCCTTACTGTAGATTGACTGATGTGCAAAGATATATAAGTTTTTATAGAGTGTTTTTCCGTGGTCAATATAGTGGGTTTTTCCATGGGGATTTTCTGGCATCTAATACAGTAGCAGCCCTTCTTTCAACTGGGACATCTGTACAGTCCACTCTTCAGGCACTTGTTTTCCTACTAGCCATAATTCACTTGGAAATTTGCTGAAAATGGACATGGAGCTCAAAATATGCCTACACATTAGAGCACATGAGTGTATCCTCAGAAACATGGTACCTGTAAGGAATCTGACAGGAATTTGGAATGTTTGTGTCATGTTCATTTTTAAAAGCAAAAAACAGTCAAGCAAGAAAAGCACAATAAAGTATATTTTTGATTGTACTGTCACTGTACCAACTTAAATCCAACAGCAAAATATTTTAGCCATTTTGCATTTAAATCAGTTTCAGGAAAACTCATTGACTGCATGTTATGCTTGCTAATCCTAAACACAAACATTTTTGACAGGGTCTATGCTTATTCAGTACTTCATCCCAACCATTTCTCGTGTAACTGTCTACCCTTTGCTCCCAGTTAATACAATAATTTCTACTCAGTAAATCCACAGCCCTCAAATAACTTTTTCTAGTTGCTAGGAAATGCAAAAATTTCAGTTTATTAAATTTAAAAAATGGGCAGAGGAAAAATCAGTATTTTTATAAAATCATATTCACAACAGAGACCAATTCAAGGAGAAAAAAACCAAATACTAGTTTATACAAATAACACATGGGAACACAAAAATATATTTTTTCAGTCAAAACCCTAAAGGAGAATGTACACAATGTCCTGCACTCTGTATTGCATTCCACATTCCCTCTGCTCTCTCTGGCAGACTCAGAGGTGAAATGTACATGATAACCCCTGAGAACTTAAATCAGTTATTACACGATCACACCAAGTAAATGGACAGACACAAAAAAACTACAACAGTGTTATCTACG
Source organism: Parus major (assembly GCF_001522545.3). Taxonomy (NCBI): domain Eukaryota; kingdom Metazoa; phylum Chordata; class Aves; order Passeriformes; family Paridae; genus Parus; species Parus major. Next base: position 60,237,049 of record NC_031768.1, on the reverse strand, counting down.
CAGAAAACAACAAAACAGCCAAAATCTGACTTCCAAGTCTTCTATCTCTTACAGCACTGAGTTTATTGAAAGTAGACATACTGGCGTCATAACAACTTTAATTCTAACTTACCTACTGAAGTTTCTGTGAACACTGTTAAGGTCTGTCCTCCCACACTTTGTAGAAGAAATGGATGTTCCCTGGGTGCACTGACTGAAGCAGGCTTTCCTCCAATATCATTGATGCTTGCAAGCTCTTCATTCAAAGTAAATGACACCTAACAGTCACAATTGCCACAGTGTTACTAAACAGACTCAATTACACTGTTTCACAAGTTATGGGGAAACAAAAAGAGAGAAAACACAAGTAGTATAGCACATTGCTATTTCAAAAATAAAGGGTGATATAAGAGTTCTTCCACACTGATCTCTTGTTAAAATACAGAATTCAAAGCTTTCATGTACTTGATAAAATTTACTCAGTTTCAAAATATTGTAAATTACTTCCTCCTGAAGTCAGAGAACAATTTGATTTTACTTATTAAAAGGTTTTATATATAATACATAATGTATATATTTACATAATAGGTTTTCAGCCATTGCTCAGTGTGAGTGCTGAAAAATGTTTTGCACAGCCAGATGAGTTCCAGAAAAAGTGCTGAAGTACCACAATAAGTGTTACTAGTCTGGGACTCCTGAATTGCAAACAGCCCAGAAGAGGTTTAACCACAGCTCCTTTGCCATGTTCACATTGTATGCTCAATACAGAAGCTAAGGAAGGAGGGACTGGATAACCAGAATCCCTAGATACAGACCACAGCCAGGAACTCAAAGAGGGATACTTCACTCCAGCACCACATGCTTTTCCTGTGCATCCTCCTTAGCCTTTTGTACTAACTCATCTCAAGATGTCTGAAGAGAAAGTAAACGAAGTGAGGGAACAGAGAGACCTGATGCAAGTCCCACAGGCATCTATGGGCAGAGCTACTAACAGAATTCCCTCTTCCTGATTCTGTGGTACAACACTTCACTAGAGGTATAGCAAAAAATATGTGACATTAGAAACCAGGACATTCTAAACAGTTTTTAGAATTCAAAACATAAATTTCAGCAATTACTTACCTCTGTTCTTCCTTGATTTCTGAAAAAGAAAATATTTAATATTTAATAAATATATAAATATTTAAAAATATTTAATAATGTAACTATAAACTAATTCCTCAAGTTCAACTTTCCTGATAAAAAAGCAAATTCAAATTCTAGTTTTGTTATTCATCTTCACTCCTGAACTGTTCAATTTTTTGTTATGCTGATGCCCAAGAATAAATGGGAAAAGTCAGCATGTGAGAACAGAAGCAGCAAAATAACACATGTAAATAAAAGCAAATTCAGTAGTTAGTTTTCCCTAAACCTAAGAAATCAAACCTCATGTAATGAGACAGTGACTCCCCAGTATAATTTTGTACAACTTATATTCCTAATCACTACACAAGCAAATAATGTTCAAAGATCAGAGAAATATGCACACTGTTGGCAAGAAACAGGATTATGTCTTAGAACAGGTGCAACATATTCTTATTTTACGCAGGTAACTTCTAAGAAACGCACCCGGTAAATGTAGAGTAAAGGCTTACTTGACAATCCTTAGTTTTCCCACTTCACCTCTTCCTGAAGCTTTACTCCATTGTTGTGACAAGTATTTGGGGACCTAGAAAAAGACAACAGATTTCAAAAGCAGATTTTAAAATTCTATATAAATTGTGTATGTGTAAATACTTTAAATGGTTTTACCCTGACCATTTCAGAATAAAGTCTGAGCCAAACATAGTAGACAATAGAGAGCCATCAATGGTTATGGTTGACAGGGGCCTTAACGGACATCTAGTCCAAATCCCCTGCAATGAGCAAGGGCATCTGCAACTAGATTGGTTTGCTCAGAGCTCCAACCTGACCTTGAATGCTTCCAGGAATGCCACACCCACAACTTGTCTGGGCAACCTGTGTCAGTGCCTCTCCACCCTCATCATAAAACATTTCCTCTTTACATCTAGTCTAAATCCACTCTCCTTTCACTTAAAACCATTACTCCTTGTCCAGCTATTATAGGCTCTAATAAAATGTCTGTCCCCATCTTTCTCATCAGCCCCCTTGAGGCACTGGAAGGTCTCCCTGGAGCCTTTTCCTCTCCAGGCTGAGCAGACCCAGCTCTATCAATCAGTCCTCACAGAAGAGGTGTTCCAGCTCTCTGATCATCTTTGTGGCCTCCTTTGCACCTGCTGAAGCAAGTCCACGTCCTTCATATGCTGGGGGCCCCAGAGTAGGACACAGCAATCCAGGGGGGATCTCACCAGAGCAGAGCAGAGGGACAGAATCCCCTCCCTTGACTTACTGCCCATCCTGCTTTTGTTGTAGCTCAGGGCACATTTGCCTTTCTGGGCTGCAAGAGCACATTGCCATGTCATGTCCAGCCTCTCATCTACCAGCACCCCCAAGTCCTTGTCCTCAGAGCTGCTCTCAGTCTTTTCCTCCCTCACCTTGCATTGGTACTGGGGGTTGTCCCAGAGCAGGTGCAGGACCTTGTGCTTGGCCTTGTTGAACTTTATGAAGCTCATGCAAGCTGACTTCCTGAGCTGTTATACACATGCACATACACATACATATATACACATTTGTGTTAGAGAGAGCAAGGAGAATAGCAGCACAAAAAGAAAACCAACATAGAGTCTCAAATGAGAGAAAAATCTTAGTAACTTCAGTCTCAAATACTACTATCCAATCACAAAAGGCAGAAAAAGATCAGCATCATACTCTTAAACTAAGGAGTCTTAATATTTTATCGGGTAAAATTATACTTTTAAATATTCATTAGAAATTATCATTTCTCTGGGAAAGAAAAGTCAACCAACCAATCACAGTGACGAGAAATTAAGCAATTTCTGGTGTGAAGGGAAAGAGTCTTAAGGCTTAAGAGTCTGGGAACCACAGAAATATTGAGCAGCAGACTACAGACTATTGCCACTCCTCCAATAGCAGAACAACCCTAGGCAAATCTGCCTCTCATCACTCATTCCCAGCTCTTCGCTGCATCAGTCTTTGTGCAGCTGGTCAGTATATGGAAAGAGCAGACTGATCTAGCTAGGAGGAGTGAGTGAATTTTGTGTTTTAGCTGTGCTGATTTTATGTTTAGCAGGTGGAACAACCAAAGCAGCTCCCCAACCCATTTTCCAGAGCAGCTGCACAAAGTAGTGATTAGTCCAGGGACAGGAGCAAGACCTGCATAAACTGAGGATTAAAAGCTGCCGAAGTGCTGCTACCTCACCTACACACTAATTCCTCTGGTTGCAAAGGCTGTGGTAACTGCAGCATTGGGTGACCTGCACTCAAAACAGACAGTAAAGGCCTCTGGCAAGCAGCACACTCCTCAGAACTTTACAGCCATATTCTTTACTGGCACAGCAATGTTTGTCCCGGCTCACACAGTCCACAGCTACTGAAAACACCTGTGTCCCTGTGGAAAAATGTTGTGAGACAGAGACAGGAAGGAAGATAAATGCACTAAGCTATGCCTGGGGCGTTTTCTGTTTCAAGCAGCAAAGTAGCACTTTGAAGCCTAATTTTTGTCTTGCATAGAGTAAAACTAAGCAAAGCTGGGGAGAAAAAGAGCCTGTTCCAATAACTTGTTGACAAAGAACAACCTCCTAACTTCCTAAAGCCTACATTAAATTAACACTAACTTTGCATTTATTAGTTTATCAGTTCTTCAAGAACTCAAGAAGATACCTTGGAACTGGTCCTTAGTTAACACCATTATACTCACGGCATCCCATAAAATACATGTAGAATAACTACAAAATCCAGATGCCTCCAACTACTCAGACAAACTAAATGGCACTCCAGGTTCCCATGAAGTTCAGACAACTTTGGTAAAAAATACAACCAAAGCACAACAGAAAGAAAGTCATGAATTGGCACAGTCTATTGATATATATTTTTTCAGTTTTCAAAGTGGTAACTTTCTACAGTAGATTCCAGTTTTAGCTTTCTTTCTGAAGTCAAGATAATTGCTATGACATGCTCCAGCTGACTCAACAGAAATATTATTATGTGTTTGCACCTAATCTCTATTTATACTGCCACCTAATAAGGTAGATGCACGTTCAGTATGAGTGGACAAGGAGTGAAGGGCTCTCATGGTGTTAAAGTCACCGACTTGCTAGATAATACATTCAGACTGGGAATTTAGTCAGATTAAGAGGTTCCACATCAATTATACTCCTTTCAGCAGCATGGGAAAGTCTCAAAGATTTCATTTAATCATCTTTCTGCTGGCCCACTGCAGTCAAGGGCTATACAGAGAAAGACAAAGAGTTATGAAGAGCTGTGATCAAAGGATGACTTCCAGCTATCCATAGGTACTTCAGATAAAACCAGGTGTACTCACAAACCCACATGCCAATGACGTAAACAATCTGGAAAGACTAAACAAAGTCTTAAATGCCACAGACATCTTGTTTTCCACCTTTCTTTTAACTTTAACATCATAATTATGGTAAAGAGTCAGATTTCAAAATCTTAACAATCCTTTAAAGAACACACAGAAAACAAGAGCAACCTGTTTTTTATAGGCCAGAATTTTCACAGATCCCACAAAAGGATTTTGAAAAATACATATCCACAGAAAGAGTGACCTGTGGACAGAGTGCCTGCCCAACAGGACAAGTTTATTCTGGGATTTGCAGGTAAGAACATTCTTCTCTCCAAAAAAGAAAACATACAATTTAATCACTAGAACAAATCTGACGTACTAAGGAGCATCACTTCAATAGCTCTTCCCACTGCTGTTCTCCTCCTGCTACTCACATCACACAGCTGCCCAGGCTGCAGTACACAAGGCACGCTGCAGGCAGTGGAGGACCCTGCTACACTCATCTTTCAGCTTGGGCACAGCCTCCTACCCCCTTTTGGAAGGGAACACACAAGCAGCATCTCTCTGTAACAAACTACTTCCACTTTTCTGCAAAAAATTAAATTAGCTCTTTCTCTATATAGCAAGCCATACACAGTGCATACAACAGAAACTAAGGTTGATTCCAGATTCTATGTTTCAATTTTTCTTTGAACATGCAAAAAATAATTAAATAAATATATCATATTTCATATATCATATAGAACAATGCAGCAGATTAAATAAAAAAAATGGACCAACACACTCAGGAACAAGAAGTTCACATTCTAATGGCTAACACTAAATGGGCTTCACTTTACCACAACTACACAGCCAAATATTCTTACTATTTCTCTACCTTAGCTTTCACTGAAAACACAGAAATAAAAATCCAGTTGCTCTCTGGGCTTGTACTAAAGCAACTCACTCTCTTTTATGGTACCTCCTTTTGCTGCTCATGCTTCTAAAACACTCATCACTACATTTTTTTATTGCCTGTTAAGTAATCTCTCTGGAATACTTCCTGTGCTAGCACAATGCATGCTAAAAGGAAATCAAATAAGCCAGGTTTTTATTCCAGCAGAACTGAATGCTCTCTCCCTCAAAAGACGAATAAATTCAGCCTTGTTGTCCTATCCAGTGAAGATAAAAAGTACAGTTACTATGTCTCTGAGCTGGAAGCCGTACTAACAGATGTGGTTGTTTCCAAGTTCAAGTCCGAAGGAAATCAAAGGATAAAATTCTGCATACCCCATGTTATGGTCTATCAGTGTTAGTATGTTTTCAATATTTTTTTACTACCATTAATATACAAGAAGACAGATGTAAGTTCAGAACACATGCATGAAGGACTACATCAACGTTTACTTAGAAGAGTAATACTCCAGCTTTCCTTTCAGTCCTGTTTTCTCATTAAACACAGTGGTACCAGCTGTATGTAAGTACACATGGGCCTGAAGATTCCTTGCTTCAGGAAACACCAAACTGCATCAGACTAAAGCAAGTTCAGTGTCCTGTCTCCAAATGCAGCCAATGACAGTTACTTCAGGAGGAACATACAAAGAAAACATATTTCCCCAGCATGCTCTTCTAATTTCTAGGGTGTTTTAGCAGACATGGGACTTGGCATCATATTACTTTTTAATCTCTCAATTTAATTTTCTTGCCTGAATTTGACTAAATACGTTTGAGTTTCTGCAAAGTTTTGACACTCAGAACTTCTAACTGCAAGAAGTTATAAAATTTAACTACACATTGTGCAAAAGAGCACCTCCTTTGCATGTCCTGAGTCTCATCAATGAATGACACACCTCTGATTCTTGTGCTTGAACTGATTCTTTCCTGTTCACCTTTGCCTATTCACTACTTCCTTATCCACATATGACATTACTCATTGCTTCAGATCTCTATCAGATTTCCAAATTAATCCTCTTGCCAGCCTAAAAGGTAACAACGTATTTATGAGTTCCCTCCACAGCCATCATTCCTTGTTGCCAAGACCACACCTGGTTCTCTCCTCTGTACTGTTCCCAGGTCCACTGTACACTTTCCACAGCAAGGGGGATGGGACCACTGAGACCACAGTACACAGAGCATTCCAGATAGAAGCAACATGATGGTACAATAATATTTTCTCTTTTGTTTTCTGTGTCTTTTTCAATCATGTCTGATGTTGACTCTGCTCATTGGATATGTTCTTATAACATTATCCCCATGTATAGGAAAAACATACTCCTGAACAAGAAGCAGTAGAAACCTAGCTTCTGCATACATATAATTAGGATAGTTTTTCTCTATGCATGTCAGATTAGATCTTTCGACTCTTAATTTCATCTGCCATTTTATCATCCTGTCACTGAGCATGTCATGATATCCTTCTGCAGCTTTCTTCTGTCAGCATTCATTGACAGTGCCCAGGAAAAGCTACTACAATTAGAGCACTTGCACAGTGCTCGTTGTGCCTTTGTACCACACACTCAGGTGTCAGTACAGAAAAGAAAGCCAGATGCAGAAACTTGCCCACCAAAAATTCTGCACGGCAAAGCAAGTCTGAAATCTCCAACCACTTTAAAGGGTCACAGTAAGAAGTTCTGGTGGTTGAAGTATGATGGTGTTACACCCCTCTCACCACCCAGGACTAGTATTTGGGTACCACCCTGTCCCCACAGATTGTTTCAAGTTGATGGTCTGAACCTATTCCTAAAGAAGGAAGGAGAGGAAGGAACTGTTTCTCCCAAGACAGAATAAATACAGGTCTAGAAAAAGAATAGCACACCCAGAGAGGACTAGAAGCAGGCAGGGCACATGCTCCCCCATCAGCTTCAAGTTCCTCTTTCTAAAACAATGCTTGGTATTGTCAGTGAAATGTCTTGACGGCAAGACACTCCAGGGAACAGAGCAGCGCCAGCCTGTTAGTGGTGGAACCAGACTGGAGCGTGGTCCTGCACCAAACAGGTTTTATTTGACACCCTCACTACCTTTTCACAGCCCCCCCACTACAGCTGTATTTCACTAGCACCAAAGGCAGCTGTAATGATAAGACATCGGCGCTCACTTTCCTTATTGGATGTGGACAGTCACACTCAAAACTTTTTCCAACTCTCAAGGTTTTGGGGAAGTGAAAGTTATACTGCCATGTTTGTTGTACATCACACACCACAAGCAAGGACAAGGAAGAGATATTTTACTGTGAGGGTGGTGAGACACTGACACGGGCTGTCGAGAGAAGCTGTGGACGCCTCATCCCTGGAAATATTCAAAGCCAGGCCGGATAAGGCAACCTGGTCTAATGGGAGATGTCCCTGCCCACCGCAAGGGAGGTTGGGACTGAGTAATTTTCAAGGTTCATTCCAACCCCTCAACATTCTGATTCTGGGATAGCTCCCCGGTAGCCCAACTTTCCCTGGGCTGTCTCCTTTACTCAGCAGGGATCCGGGCCCAACACCGCGCTGTCCCCGAGAAAGGGAACAGGCACAGCGGCTGTCCCGGGCCACAGGGCGAGCCTGACGCGGGCAGCCCCGGCCTCACGGCGCCCACCCCAGGCACGGCGGGGCGGGGATGAACGGAGGGGCCCGGCTGCCACAGGCCGCACTGGGCCAGGCCCGGGGCCGCGGCTCCTCACCTTCACCAGCCACATGCCCGTGTTCTGCTTGGCCCCGGTGAGGTCCAGCTCGCCCTTGTCGCTCATGGCTGGGCAGCGGCCGGGCCTGGCCGGCGGCGGACGAGACGAGCAAGCAGCGAGCGCGGCAGCCGAGCGCACCGGGACACGGCGGCCCGTGAGGGACAAACCTCCTCCGCTCGCACTGCGCGGTGGGGCGGGCCTTCTCCGTGTCGGGGCCGCGCGTTCGGGTCCCCGCCCTGGCAGGGCCGTGGGAAGGGGCGGGAATCGGTGGAGGCTTCAGAAAGCTCCGGTACCGCAGAATATCCTGGATTCGAAGGCATCCGTAAGGATCATCGCGTCCAGCTCCCGACCCTGCACAGGAGATCCCCAAGCGTCACACTACGTGCCTGAGAGCATTGTCCAAATGCTTCTTGAGCTGTGTCAGTGCTGTGACCGCTCTCGTGGGGAGCCTGTTCCAGGGCCCACCCACCCTCTGGTGAAGAACATTTTCCTGATATCCAGCCCAAACCTCGCCTGACACAACCTCAGGCCATTCCCTCGGGTCCCCTCACGAGGAAGCTGTAACTGCAGTGAGATCTCCCCTCAGTCTCCTCCAGGCTGATCAGACCAAGGGACCTCAGCCGCTCCTCATACGGCTTCCCCTCAAGGCCCTTCACCATCTTCATTGCTCTCCTTAGGATGCTCTCTAACGGCTTCATGTCTTTTTTATACTGTGGCACCCAAAACTGCACACAGGGCTCAAGGTGAGGCAGCACCAGAGCAGAGAGGGAAGTTATTCCCTCCCTGTAGCAGAAGAGTTATCCCATTATGCTGAAGAAAGGCAGCAGCATGCAAATGATCAAGCGGAGCTGGAGGAGCAGCCTGGAGAGAGGAGGCACTACCATGATGGTGCCCTTCTGTCTGGGAGGGAAATGGTGGCTAGAGGAGCAGCTCCTGTGAAAGGGATCTGAGCATCATGGTGTGCCCAAAGGCCAGCAAAGTGAGGAAAACACAGCTGGGGAATTGTTTACTGGGAATAAAAATTAAAGAATTAAGCTTAACTTCCCAGAAGGGGAGCTCACGAGGGAGTGTTGGAACAGGCTGTCTGAAGATAGGAGTGCATCTCAAACACTGAAGATATCCTGAGTCAGGAGAGAGAAAGTGCCTGCCCATCCTACTTTGAGATGGGGGTATTTGGCTTAGAAAAACCTAAGTCCTTATTTTATGGCTGTTCTTATCCCTGGAGAAGTTTTTATCCTTTACAATTTAACCTTGTTATCTCTTCTATCCACTGTCTGTCCACAAGAAAGACACAGACGTGCTGAAGACACTGGCATAGGTTTCCCAGAGAAGCTGTGGATGCCCCATCCCCTGCAGTGCTCAAGGGCAGGTTGGCCAGAGCTCTGAGCAACCTGGTCTAATGCAAGGTGTCCCTCTCCACTGCAGGGCGTTTGAAGTAGATGATCTTTAAGGTCCTTTCCAATCCAAACCCCTCTGATTCTATGGCATGGAAAGCATTTTATTATCTTGCTCTCTTCCTTATTTTGTCCTTTTACTGAGATCTTTGATTTGCCTCCTCTCATACTAAATAATTTCACTTTGTTCAATTATGTCTCTCAGGTCTATTTTCTAGACCTCTGGTTATGTCTATTGCTCTCTGAATTCCCCCCAGTACAAGTTTATCTCCTCTTTGAAGTCTGGTTGCTCAACGGTGAAGGTTATATTCCATCTGAGACTGTACTAGCAGCAAGCAGAGGATTTTTTCTGGTACAATATGCAAGAAATTGCTCATCTGGCTCACAAAAAAATGATCTCAGTACTACATCCCAGATATGATAGTCTGCCTTTCTAATTATAGGCAAGCATCTAGGTAACCAAGGAGGACAATGTTTTTATATGTATCTGAAGCAATAACAGCTAACACTGAACTATTAGGATGATTAGGATTACTTTCATTTAAAATTAATTACATTTAAAAATTGCTTTTGTTTATACATTGGAACTGTGTTTGTCAGCAGAACTCAGCTGAGAGGGTGGATAGATCTCATATTGTTAGTCACTTTCCACTGAAAATTTAGTTTTCTTTAAGACTACCTAACATAAACACAGAGGCAAGGCATTAAAGGCTCCTCAAATGCTAATAAAAATGGAAGTGGATGCATCTCAACAGTTGTAAGACCAGCCCCATTTTCTGGGACTATGTCACTGCCAGATATTGTAGGTCTAAGACCCTTTTGTTTTGTTCACCTGGAAAAAGAGTGGATCTGCACAGAGAAACACCATCACTTTACAGTCTGCTTTAGATCCTGCTCATAGGATCACAGAACAGTTTGGGCTGAACTGGACCTTAAAGACCACCTAATTCCAAAACCCCTGTCCTGGGCAGAGACACTTTCCACTAGATCAGGTTTCTCAGTGTTCCATCCAACATGGCCTTGAACACTTCCAGGCATAAGGCATCCACTGCACAGTTTCTCTGGACAATTTGTTCCAATGTTTCACTAGAAACATTTAGAAATATTTCTTTCTGACATCAAATCTAAACCTACCCTCTTTAAAACCATCGCACCTTGTCCTTTCCCTGAATAAAAAGTGTCTCTCTTTCTTTCTTGTAAGCCCCTTTAAAGTACTGAAAGGTCTCCCTGGGGCTTCTGCTTCTCCAGGCTGAACATGCCCAGATCTCTTAGCCTGTCTTCATTGGAGAGGTGCTGCAGCCCTCTAACTATTTTAGTTTCTTTCTCCTGGACCTTATCCGACAGGTCCATGTAAGCCTTGTGCTGGCATCTGCTGAACTGGATGCAGTGTGCCAGGAGGGATCACAAATGTTCCCCCCGGATAAATACTGAATTAACAGCAAAGTTGTCCCTCTGCCACTGCTCCCAGCTCAGTCTGTGTACTCAGATCACACGCACCAGCGCTTTTCAAAAAGAAAAAAGCAGTGGAATGGATGTCTCTAACAGGGGTGACATTTGCAGCAAAGCAGCATTGAGGGAGTTCAGACGAGCCTGTGCTCCACCGGATGGGAGGAGAGGAGCTCCACTTGCAAAGAGCCCAGCAGCAGGTAACAGGAACATGGCTGACCACCTCAGGACTCCTCTAGAGAGGGAATCCATGAGGAGTCACCACTCATAGTCCAAGTGTAAATGACAATAGCGAAAACCTCTGTAAAAGCCTGACAATTAGGGTGGCTCAGCTGGCAGCCCAGAGGGGAAGGCGGCCAGGCAGAGATCTCTCCTGGCTTCCTCCAGGCAGCCTTTCCATATTCGTTTCCATGGAAACTGAATTTAAAGGGACAACAAGCAGGGGAAAAAGTGCATTTCCATTAATTCCTCATTTAAAATCTTCAACCTTGTGTTTGCCAGGGACACATTTAGTGCCATGGAGGAGGATCCAGGGGCCAGCTGCTGAGCCACAAAGCTGTGTGTTAGTCACCCATTTTCTTCCTGCTTGCATGGAAACAGATGTGTCTGAGAAGAGAGATGGCCAAATTCAGACTTGTACAGCCTTTCTCTGTTTTCCCTTTGATCAGCTAGGTGAGATGAAGAGTTGGCAGTGTCATCAGCAGCCACACAAAATTTCTCTTCATCCATTTTAGGCACAGTCTAATTGATGCAGCCTGGTGGTGCTGGGTGAAAACCAGTGCAGCAGAAGATGCAAAAGGCCTTATGCTGCCCTGTTGAAGCTGATGGGAGTTTTGCATTTAGGAACCCATGTACTTTACTCAAAGTCCAGCAAGAACTAGGGATGATGTGCTCCTGGGAGCTGGTGGTCCCACAAGATATCAGTGATGGACACCATCAGAGAGATTTCCATGTGCTGGAGAAACTGAGTGCTGCCCACATCTGGATGGTCCCTGAGTTCAGCTTTGTACAGCAGAGCTGTGCTGGACCTCCACGGGGTCTAAATATTTGGGTCTGGAACCAGAGCTGAGATCCACTGCAAGGCACAGAGGGAATCTCCTGCAGAAGCTGATTTTGATTTGGGAGCATTGAGCCAGGAAGACTATTCCACCAACAGCTGATGCTCTACCTTCACTCATTCATGCCTGCCAACCTCCTCATCTACAGATTAAGGTGAGCGAGATACTCATGTTGGAAGAGGAAAACTAATGGGGGGTAATTGTTACAGCATTGCTTGTACTCTGTAACAAGTACAGCACAGCAACAGCAGAGCTCTGCCAGCAAGCAAGCACCTCTCCTGTATTCTGAATGCCTGAATTTTCAGCCAGCAAAAGCCTCATGGACTTAAAAAGATGCAAAAATAAAATCTCAAAACTACCATTATTGCTTGAACTGCTTGAGTAAGAGGAAGGCAAACTTTTGCCATCTTCAACTCTAATGCTTCATTCCCCTGTTTGTAGTGCAGTAGGTCTGTGTAAACTGGAAAAAAGAGAAGAAACAATCTGCAAAGACAAAAAGCACATCTGGGTAGATCATGATCATTTATTTTGTAGTGAGAGAAAAGAAATTCTGTGTAACTTATTTCCAAAACAGGGCATGCCCCATCAAGCTGCATAACTATTTTCTGAGGCAGTAAAGAATTCTCAGTGTGTCTTTTTAAGACAAAAACATATATGTTGGAGCTTTTGTGTTTTCAAACTGCTTTTGAGCAAATAACTGTAATAACAGACTTGTTTACTCCAAGCTGTTCGGTGGCAAAGAGTTGGAAAACATCAAGCACAGGGCTGAGCTCCTATTTCAGTACAATCCTAGGCAGTATGAAATCTTCATGGCACTTCTGCTGCAAAACACAACACAAAAAGGCAGTTCTGACCAGAGGGCAGCCTTCATTCATTAGTTAATAGTTTTTAATTATTTCTATACATTTACAGCCACACATTTTTTATCTATGCTATGTATTGGAGAACACTTAGTTTTCATGGTACTACACCTCTGCTTACAGTTCCAACCCATACCAGGTCTTCCATCATATTAACAGTGTGCAGTAAATTTGACTGTAGGCAGCTTGGACTCTTGCTTGCTAGGATTTTCACCATATCAAAGAAGGAGCGGGAGTGGGGGAAGAGAGAGAATTGAAAGACACAACTGGAAATTTATTTTTTTTTTCAAAGGAAGAAAACACTTCTCAGAGAATTTCAGATCCTTAGTTTGAATCTAATTTAAAATAATTTCTTTTTAAATGACCAAAAAATTGGCATTATCTCTTTAACTCAAGGTACTTTTTGTGCCTCTCAGACATAGAAAAAGTATTATCTAGCCTTTTTCACCAGTGTCTCTCAAGAAGGAGCTTTAAGCATGCAACATTTTCAACCTAGTAATAGTACAAAGGTAATGTGAGGTCTCAGCAACTTGTCACTTTCTAAAGTGTCTTTTCATTGTAGGTGTATAGAAAATGTTGCATAGAACTGAGTTTTACCTGTTCTCCTGCGCTCCTTGACATTTTTTCTGATCCTCTTCTCTGGTAATGTACTACCTCAGCACAAAAGGTCAGCAGCATCTACAGTCACTCATCTCGTGGACTTTCCACTAATGAGTTGGTGAAGAGCAAGGCATTTTCTGTTCAGCTACCAAAAAATTGCTTTCAATGGATTTATTTCCCTTGTGTTACAATTTAACAAACTTGGTTCTATGCCACTGATATTCATTCCCCTTATTTTGTAGGTATAGACAATGCACAGTCACCTAGGTATGTTATTGATGCATAAATTATCTCCTAATGAACTATTCTTTTGCAGAGGGAGCTTCCCAATGAGACTAGAAGGCTGTGTGACTAAACTGAGCAAAAACAACATTAGTGACCAGAAGAACAAATCTACAAGTCTCCTAAAGAAAAACAGGACGCTTCTGTTGGGAAGCCTGCCAGCCTGAAAGCATAGGGAGGTGTATATAATTTTGAGATCGTGTGTATATATAAATGCAACAAAGGTATCTAGTTTGTGGGTGTCACAGCTTCAGAAGTGATCACTCTGGGACCCTTCAGTGGCACATGTGTCAGTGCTGTCATTAAAGGAAACAAACCACATGCATTTACATCCAGCTTTGTGTCCCACCCTTGTACCTAGCTGCAGCTTAGCCACAGCAGCGTCTCACAACAAACTCTCACTGAGATAATTAACTGGAGACATCAGAGATGTCTGCTTCATTACTGCTGCGTGCTGCCTGCAGGTTCCTTCCAAAGTTTTTCCACCTAATGGCCTTTGCTGATAACTCGATTTTTTCCTTATGTGTCACTTGTTGGCACTTCTCTAAAACAGTGCTAATGATCTGATAAATATGATTATGCAAGACTGGTGTGTCTCCTTTCAGCATAAGCTAACCATGCTATTACAGAGAAGAGTAAAATACATTCTCTTTGCCACAAAGAACAGCTTTCCCACCAAACTGAAATAAATAAACTGGAATGAGTAGAAAGGGTAACACATCTGCAATTGGATAACATTTTACTGGATTTCTATTGATGGGTGAGGAGAAATAAGGTTTGAAATTTTGCCTTCTAGCTAATAGTTATGGCTTGAACATGAAAAAAAAGAACAGAAATGACATTTCAGTCAAATGGGGGGAAAATTATCAGAAAAGGAACCAAGGAAAACAGAAAATAAATCCAATGAGATTAAGAAGATCCAATGAAAAGCTGGGGGCCAAATGGTCATGAGAGAGGCAGAGAACAGAGCTAGTCCTGATGGCCTCCTGTTGTTTCATTTTATCTTCTAGCAAATGGCACATGGGGCTAGGGGAAGAAACACAAGGATTCTAGGATTATTTGTTAGCAGAGGCCATTTCTTGATAGCCTGCTTCTTGTTGAAAACTGCGGATTTACCACTGAGAGCACTTTCTTTTGGAGACTGAGCATTTGGCAGCAGCAGTCCTCAAATCAGCACTTGCAGCTTGTAGGATATGTCCGCCTCCTTCCCGAAGCTCACCCCCTGCTTCACACACACTTGCCATTTCTGGACTCCCCACATGATCAGGTCAACTCTTCATTTCATATACTCTTGAGGATGAGTCACTAAAGCTCTTTCTAACAAAGCTGAATGCTAACCTCTTCGTTAAATTACCTGAACTTTCTTTGCTCACATGGAGAACTTCTGGGGTGAAAGAGAAGGTATCTTTCTAACAATGCTAAGAATAACGAAGTCTGATTTCCCTTCCACTGGAATCTCATTAGACTGACTTTGAGTCCTTGTTTCGGCTGAGATAGGCTTTTCCCTCATTATTAGTCTTAGGTATTAATACTATGTTAACAGATGTATAATACTTTTCAACATGTAGAGGGCTGAAACTGAAAAAGGGAAATACCAATTTCCTCACCATGTAGAGAGATGAGCAGGGGACTCAAGATTAAATTTCTTAGTAATGCTTTCCTTGACCTTTTGTTCTGATCTCAGTGACATATCAGCCATGCTTCTGCTGAAGAAAACCCAGACATAAGAAGCCACTTGTGCCTGCCAGCTCATCATGGGCATTCAAGGCATACAGAATCCTTCACAGAAAGGAACCCACTGCTATATTAGAAAGGAGAGCAACACAAAATCATTGAGATTACTGCTCAATAAAAGTCAGCTTTTGAAAATGAAGGCACATAATGTGAAGTGTCCTCGCACCTTGATGAGTTGTAAGTTTGGCATGACATCTGTTTTGAACACTTCTAGTAAGGAAATTTTCCCTCTTGTAAAACCCTGTTGACTGAACCCAAATTATGGTTTTGATGAGGGTCTTTGAACTGGCCTGTTGGAGTAGCAGGTGATTTCGCACAAAGAGGAGCAAATGTACAAAGAATGGGTAGCAATTTCCTTGGGGTACAATATGTACTTAGGTGACATGCAGAGCAAAAGGCTTGGATATTAAACCATCCATTGCCTCTGCTGAGCGACAGTGCAAATTACTTCTGACAGCCTTTAAGAGGTGCTTCAGTCAAGCACCCATAAACCTACAGCTCTTCACTAGAAAATTTGCTGGTATTTTGAAAACATTGTGATACTTCACTGGTCTCAGAAATCCTTGACAACTTGTCAAAGATAAGAGTCTAAGTCTCTGCACTAGTAATTACTCCTCTAACCTGTTAGAGAAAGTGCCATATATTCACCTTCCTCTTAGGAAATGTGAAGTCTCTGGCAGATAATAACATCTTTTTAATGTATTTAGAGCAATTGTCCATTCTGATCCTCTCCAATAATGTAGTTTCTGTAAACTGCTGTTGAGAGTGCCAGGAGAGTGCTGGCTGGTAGCAGATTTCCATTCTCCAACTGTTGTTAGTCTGTACTTGTAAACAGTGACCCAAAATAGAAACGTGAGTGTTGTTTGAACAGCCAGCATTTGCTATGAAGAAAGTGTCTCAACAAGTAGGGGCAGATCCCACAGCCTTTGCTCAAGTGAATCATCTCCCTGCACACAAGTGGCACTCTCAAGTTCAATAAGCCTGTCTGTGCAAGGCTTCAGGATCATATTCATTGGCCTCCTGTCATCCATGGCATGGGGACAAGGATGTGGATGGCTTTTGCATTGCTGATCCCCTGCATATTTGTGCATAGATTTGTGAATCTACTCTCAGTGGGCGAGAGTGTGTGAGGAAAAAATGCAAAAAAGGTGAAAATCAACAGAAAATTACAAGGCATCTTCCCCCACTTAAGCAGAGTCCATCAAAGTTAACATGCCATCGCACAAGGTGCTGCATTGAATATAAAAGTAATTCCTTGAAAGAGTCATTAAAATTGCAAAGTCAAGTATCCAAACATTAAAGAAGGCCAGAGTTTAGGCTGCTCTCACCCCATTATTTCTGTACTTCTATGTTTATGCATTATAATAGAGCTTTGAATGTCATAACTACATAGCATTTAGTTTGTTTTTCTGTGGGAAGGAAGCTCTTGGGTTCACGTTGTCTCTGTAGGTGTCTGCTTGAAAGCGGCTCCATCCCTAAACTTTTGAAACCATCCATCAGTTTCAAACAAAGCCTAAAGGTAATATACTGCCATAAATCTATGAAAATTAGAGGCCCAACTGAGGAAAGAGATGCTGCTAGAGATGCAGTGAGAGAGAACAAGAACAGTGTAAACCCAGACATTAAGAGCTACCTGAGGGAAGTGAATGCTTAAAATACTATAGTATGAGAAAGGCCTCAGCTGGTCTCATGCTTTATTAAAACCTTGGCCACAGTCAAAGTTTACCTCCTCTGTTCTCTAATTGGGATAAATATGTATTGTGGTGATTCTCCTTCAGAAGGTCACCCTGCAGGCTGGGTTCCTGCTGGTCCTAGAGCTACTTGCTCTTCTGCACCATTCACTCCCACACTGTCAGCACTTCCCTTGGGGGCATGTCTGGAGAGAGACTGGCCACAGCCAGGAGCAAACTCAAGCAGCAATGGATAAGCAGTGGGGAGACGGCAGCCTGGAGTGGCTAAGCCTGAGCCTGTCCCCCTTCCTTATTCTACAGATGGGAAAGTGAGGCTCCATGAAAGGGCAGCTCAAATGTTGCTTCCCTTATGGAGAGGAGCCTCTTGAAGGAGTGCAGAGGTGTTTCTTCCAGGTAGGGGCTGAAGGAGTGGAGTTTGAGCTTTGCAGGAGTTTGTAGCTATGGATCATTGTTGCTATTCAAAAGTGAGCACCTATATTAAATTAGTGCTCAAACCCCACTGTGTCCTGTGAAACAGAATTTAAGATCTTCTGTGGAGCATGTCATAATGTCACACCTCTATTTTTCAGAAACCAGACCCATTCACATTCTGCCCCTCCCATTTGCAGTCTGTGAAGCCTTTTGGCATGCCAGTATTGTAAGAGCCAAAGGTTTCAAGATAAAGATTTTTATGTAGGTGTAATAGCTTTTCTGGAGCCAGCTAGTATCTCTGAAGAGAGCAGATGAGTTTTGGGGCGTGTACGCTCCTCAGGAAAGATGAGGTGAATTTCAAACTAACTGCATCTTGGGAACAATTGTTCTGGGTTTAATTAAACCTGTGTCTGAGCTAGACATCTGACAGCACCTGTGGAATATAAAGACTATATTGGTGGTTATATCCTAGGGGGAAAAGAGGTGCAGGTAATTTGTAGAATAATAGTAGAATGATGTAGAGCACTGGGAGATTGATAATTGGGAAAGGTGCAGAGAGGAGGTAATGTATTCTAAAACATTAGTATTCAGGAAAGTAATGAGATACAGTTCCCAGATTTACCTCACAAAGATAGTGTAGGATTTTCTTTGAGAATAAGGGCTGGAAGATCAGAAATGGAACAACTACACTGTAAGAAATGTTGCCTGTTGGAAGCATTTCATCCCAGCTGATGCTTTTGAAGAGCTGAAGACTATCTTTTGACAGGCTGAGAAAGAAGCTTTCTCTTGCCTTTGCAAAGTTGTGCCTAGTGCATTTCAAATTCCCAAGCATTTGGCAGATTTTCACTGTCTCATATTAGCTGCTAAACCAAGAATTCCTCCTGGTGAAGAGTTTTTAATATGACTTTGTAACCAAGATTACTCAATTGCTAATTGAGGGGGTACAGCAGTCAAAATAGGATGATGCCTCAGCTGCCTGTGTCATCTCACTTGCTATTGCTATTTGGATATTGGTTGATATTCCTGCTTTTTCTGTGTGCTTAAGCCTAGATGAGAGGTTACAAGCTCTCTTGTCCATGTGCCAGGAGATATCAATTTGTTGGGCAATGCCCACCTCTGAGTGCTAGAGAAAATCACCCCCAGCTGGTAGGTGACCACACAGGTCCTTCCACACTCAATTTTTCAGGACCCTGATGAGAAGGATTTGACAAATAGGTGTGGGACAGAAGTGTCACTGGTTGCCTCAGCTGCTGGTTGTGATACCTCCTTTCATCCCAGAAGCTGACAAGGCAAAGTGGGTCTCTCCACGTCCTTTAAGAGAGCATGACACAAGATTCCTTCCGGTCAGGTCAGTCACACAGATGGAAAAGTCTGATCCTCTGGCATGGGCAGGTTCCCTGCTCACAGATCCGCTCATCCTGGCATTGCTGCAGCTCCTGCATGGGGAAGCGGGCCTCAGCAAGCCTCCTTGCCTGGGGTACAGCATTGCCAGAGCAGGTCTTGGGGAGCTGCTTCTTAGGCACCAACACATTTCTTCTCAGCTTTTTTGATCTGAGAAGGTCAAAGGTTCATAGGTGGGGGTATATTTGGTAAAAAAAAAAAATCCTAAATTTAATTCTATATTCTAAACCAGAGCTTTTTAGCACACCGTGCTAGGAACTCTTCAATATTGGCAGTTCTGGGGTTTGTGCTCTGAAATACTCTAAAAGAGTCACATAGATATGACATTTTGTGACACAGAGTCTTGTGGGCGAATCAGAGCTGACGCCTGGAGTGGATAATGCCAGCTTCCAGGAAAGCAGCAAATACCTGGAGAGGAGGGCTTCCTGCTGCCAAGTTTTTCAAATAATGTTTGAATTTAGCGTCACTGCAGATCCCCTTCTGGTTCCTGGCCATGCACTTGTCCTGCTAGAGTATCAATACTGAGTGGAAACCTCCTCAAGACTATCCTACATAGCCCTCAGCACTGTGGTGATGGTCTGGTGCTAGATTCTGCCCTAACAGCTCAGCCTGACACTTGTGTCCCTCTCCCCGCTGAGGTCTCTGTTCTGAAAAGGCATTAGAGAGAAGATGTTGGACCAGGGGCAGCAGCAGAGCCATAGCCTGGGATTATGTCCTGGGAGGGCTCTGTGGAAGGCTGGCATTTTTGGTGTGGGCTCCCTGCCAGTGCACAGCATAATAATGACATGAAGAACTACACAAAGTCTTCAGTGATTTCTCTGCTCTTGGAAACTTCCTTTGTGGACAATGATGACATCAAAGGGTTAAAGTATTGCACTCAGTACGTGGCTGTGGGCACATACTCTCACTCCTCTTTTCCTCTCTCATGCTGGTTTTGAAGAGGCAATTAAAACCCAGTGACTTTTGTCACGGGTGGTGCAGAGGTCAATAGCACCTGACCCGTGTGACTCCATCCAAGAAGTGCCACTTGGTTTGGTGACAGCAGCTCAGCATGCCAGAGAGATGAAGTGTGAGAAGCTCTCACTCCATTATTTCCCTAGAGGATCCCAGGATGGCCTTTTAGGCAACAGCCAAGCTTAGCTGGTGCCAATGCAAGGTGGAGAACTCATGGCTCCTCTCAGATGAGCATGCAGAGGAGGTCAGATCCATGTGGCATGGGCACAAAAGAGCTGTGCATTGATGAGGTTCCTGGGCTCTTGAGCTGTAACTCCAGTTGGAAAGCCACCTATGATAATTTTGAATTAGCTGACTTCCATCTGGCAGTGAGTCAGGAAGGTTCAGCTGCAGTGGATGAATTTCTTGTTCCTACCACTTTGCCTCAGTAGGCTGATGTGGAAGGCTGGAAGGTGAGAAACCACTATCAGAGCAGCTGGGGTAACACATGGCATTTTGTGTGCACTTTGTTTTCCACACCAGACCCATTATTTGTATTCTGCTCACATGATGATAAAGGCTGAGCCTCACCTGGGTGGCAGAAGATGGAAGTTACCTTGGAAACAGCAGGAACACCTTTATGGATTCTAGACAGCTTCCCCCTGGCTACAGGCTATGTACCACACCAGCAGCCAGCTGGTCTCCTTTTCCTGAAGTTGCTGATTTTCCTTTGTGCCTTTTCTGTCTTGATGGGAGTCGACCTCTTCGATTTACCATCTCCTGGTGCTGTGGGTCATCAGATGGGGAGTGGTGCAGCCCTGGGAAGCAGCAGCAGGAGCTTGGCTTGATTGCTTTCACACAGCTCAGATGTCACTCTAGGTCAGGCCAACCCTTCATTGCCCTGACAGGAGAGGTGCAAAGCAGCTGAACAGAAAAAAGGGGAGCTCCAGGCAGTGGAAAGGATCATTTGGCTTCCATGGCCTCAGTGCCAGTGGTGTGTGAGGCCCTGCAGAGCAGACTCATGAGCCTCTTGTGGGTCATGGAGAGACACCTGGAGGTATTTACAGTAAGATGATGGGTATAAGGCTCACTGAGCGATGTGGTGGGAAAAACATTTTTGGGATTGTCTACAACTTGTTTTGGGAGGGCCATGGGAATGTACAAGACTTAGTTCAGGATGTTGGGGATGGATTAAAAGTGGGAAAAGGAAGGAATTCAGGTGGATTGGAAAGGAGCAAGTGTGGGAGAGAAAAAGTATAAAAAGAGCAGGTCAGTGTGCTTGCCTGAGCCCTGCCTGCACTTGAATACTCCAATCTGTTCTGTATTCTCATTAAAACCTATTTTTATCTGGTTTAAACCAGAGTGTTCTTTCTGATCTGAGTGGGTGTGTGTGAGCACAGCCAACGTGATGCTGGACTGGTTGGCGAGCAGCATAAGAGGGCTGAGTGGTGCAGCTGCAGCAGGGCTGTGAGCTGGGGGCTTGCATGTCCAGGTACCAGCAAGGCTCTCTGAGAGAGACAGGTAAGGACAGAGAGAAGATGTAATTTTCCCCAAGTTCTCAAACTCCTGGCCAGGTGTCACATGTGCAAGGACAAGTGGCTACAGCCCTGTGAAGTGAAGCAAGTGGTTGCAATATTAAGCAGCTGAGAGCCTGGGTAAGCCACTTATTTTTTTCTTCTTCCTCTAATTTTGTTTATGAGAGTTGTTTTTTAATATTTATGTTTGGAATAATTATTTGGAAGAAGTCACAGCTGCATCTGCTCCTGCTGAAGTGACAATCTGTACTGCTGTCTCCGAGAGACCTTAAATTCCTACCATGAAAGAAAGACCTTGTTTTTAAAACTAAGGCTTGATTTCCATGCTGATCCAAAATGGGTGTAATTTCAAAGAGCAGTGGGACTTATTAGAGGTTTAAGGACCATTTTAAGAGAACAGATGCACTAAGCCAGTGGCTGTTGCAAGTGACAACCACTTTGTGAGGACCCAGAAGTGGCTGGTATGAAAAAATCAGCTCTGCATGGGTAATGCTGCAGCCTTCATGTTATGTTTGAAAAGAACAGAAATGCCACATTTGTGTGAGTTACTGTTGTGGGTCACCACTTCCCATACAACTGCCAGAGCTGGAAACATCAGAAAGATGCATTTCAGAGGTTCACAATGACAGGGAACCGCAATTGTGTTCCTCAACCATCTTTGTGAGCACATGAGAAAAATCTGAAGAGGTTGTCTGAAAGACACTGCATAACTTGTTGGGTTTTTCCACCCCCAGCATATAAACCACTGCACACAATTCATAAGGACAGGAAAACACATGCACATTTTTTATTTGAGAATTAGGTAATTATGCAGTTAGAAACTATATGCACTGTATGCAAGGTGGGTGGCAGGAGTTGAGGATGCATGCACAGAAAGTTTTCAGATTCTGATTTTTAATGCTATATGACTTAAATCAACATGTGATTTACAATTGGCTGGACAGAAATAACAACAAATTCACGTTTCGAGCTCAGTTAGTCCTGGACTCTCAGAATCTTCTGGAGCATTCTGCAGAAAATCCCCTTTCCTATTGGACAGAAATATGTCAATATTTCATCTCAATATTTCTTTCCGGGAGATAGATATTTTTACAGTGCCATTTTGGTGCTACCAATATGATGCCATCAAAGCCCTAAATAAAAGACATTTCTATTGATGTTGATTATTTGGGTAATGCAGTCATCCCAGGAAAGCCAACATGCACAGGGGATCCACAAATATCCGTTCTACAACAGGAAAAGCAAAAAATAACACCACAAATAGGTGTTTGCATTGGAAGAGCAGAGACAGAGATTTTAGCCAGGTATTACTGTATCATATTCTAACAAAATTTGCCATCTCAGACAGCATGGTAGGTCAATCTATTTGTCCTGAAGACACATAAAAAAAAAATTAGTAAGCTTTCTTGAAATGTCTTTATTGCTTTTAATTGTTCCTTGGTAACAGCAAACTCAACAATTGTTTTTCAGTTCTCTTCCTTTTCTTTTTTTATTAACATAAAATGTTCCTTAAAATTCCTTTTAAACACCCAATTTATCATACGCCTACTACAAAACCTGCTTTTTATTGACTGTACTATGAATTACACACCTATTTAACATTTCAGAAGGCGGGAGACCTCTCTTTTGACCAGGAATGTTCAACACTAGTATAGATAAAGGACGTCTACACCAGCACAAATCAAAGGCAAGCACACTAAAATCTAGGCTGGTAGACTTTTCACATCCAGGAAAACCTCCTTGACATTATTTTTTCACAAAACAGGATTTCCTGATATGCCTGGAGTCAATATGTCGTGACATGGGCTGGCACTGCAGAATAGCAATAGCATACATTAGATCTGTGTTGGGAGCTGGTTACCAGAAACACTGCATAGTAATTATGGTGAAGATTCTCTGTGAAATAGATTCTGGTTTTTCAAATGAGATTCTGAAAAAACACCTCCTAACATTTCAGCAGAAACACTTTACAACTTGTCCAACTTGTAGATGTCTCATCTTTTCCCATAAAAGCTTACAGAGCTTGTAATTCACTGAGTTACTGTTTGTTCTAATGACTATTTGAGGGAATGGCTTGGCATGAGTAAGAGATGAGTTTGTGTATTAAGTCAGAGCAGTTCATGCAATTTACACAAAGTAATGAAAAGCTTAACTTGAACTCCCAACAATTCCACTTTCCCACCTCAAGTTCATAACACTGATATCATCAAATCTCTAAGAAGCTGCCGCAGGGTGGGGGGAAAAAATAGAAGAGTCAAAACCAAGTTCCCAGCACACACCAAGGCTTCATTAATTAGAACCACGTGTCCCACAGATGGAAGAGTAGTGCACAATGGCAAAGGGGCTGCTGCACCCCTGTTATGAGAGCTCTCCTCTTGAGCAACACTTCAGAGCCTCCTCTCAAACATGGCCTTGGACAGGGCAGGAGATCATGATGGGGCCAGGCAGGGCAGAGAGCAAACAGCAGGAAGCCAACTGGAGCTGGCCACCGGATCCAAGAAGAAAAATCAAAACAGCACAGAACAACAACAACAACAAAATTTTTATAAAAGCAGCCCTCATCCTTGCTCCAGACTTTGAATGAGCAAGGACTGCATGATGTGCTCATCAAGTAATCTTTTTCTCAGCTGTGAAGATTTAGCTAGTCATGTTATGCTCACCCTGTCATCGCTTCAGTTGCCTAAAAAAATCCCAGACATTTCTAATACTGCTTGTCCAATAAAGAAATGTACATTAGTGAAGAAAGTAGAATCTTAATGAGGCCTTGTTGAATTAAAAAAGTATGAGGCAATAGAAGTCTGTATCAGAAGAAAAATAAATAGCCCCTATTTAAACCCTCCTTTCACCTCAAAACAGAAGGCTCAGAAACTGAAAACTGATAAAAAGTGAAGACAATACAAAATCAATCTCTCTTTCTCCTGAAGGCAGCAGATTTTTCAGCTGGCAAAATAAATTGTCCATTAAAAAAAAAAAAAAAGGTATCTAAATACATTCCACATAAGCACTCATTTGCAATATTGGAAACTCTCCAAGACTTCTCAGCACATGAAGCCTGTGTCTCCAGCTCACACACAAATGTAATAAAATAACACCAAGTTTTTAACTATTCATTTCTGGAGCTTGTTAGGTCACCACTCTATTAAACATGAAGTAACCCAGACACCATCTCTCAGGGTAGCCTTTTTCCAAATTACAGGAATTTTTTTCAAATTACAGCAAACCCCACAGTATTTATATTTCCAAACAAATTGCCAGCATCTCATATATAAAATTGTTTCCACGTATAGATACCTTAAGAAACTGCTTAAGAAAGATCCTAAACATTTGAGACAAAGGGCAAAAATACGGGTCTAATTTTAAATAATTAACACAGAATCATTTAGGTTGGAAAAGACTTCTAAATCATTGAGTCCAACCTTTGACCAATGACCACCTTGTAGACCAAAGCATCAAGTGCCACATCCAGTAGTTTCTTGAGCACCTTCAGGCATGCTGACTCCACCACCTCTCCGAGCAGCCCACTGCAAGGTTTAACAACCCTTTCTGCTGCTCACCCACAGAAGAGGTAAAGAAATCTAAACATGAATGTACACTTTTTCAAATGTCAGATTTATTTCCTTCCTTACAGAAGAGCTGTTCTGGTATGCAAATTAATGGACAAAATAAGCCTTCTTTTGATTTTCACCTTGTATGTGCTTAAAAAAAGATGGATTTCTGATGACAATCCCTACAGATTGAAACTCAAATTAGATTTTCTCTTCTCATATACTACCATTTTACAACTAACTCTGAAAACCTTGAGGTTTTACTACTCCTGCTCTTTCTGCTATAGTACAGAAACTATACTGCATACATATAAACCTGTATTTATGTACAGACATAGAATCACAGAAATGAAAGCACTAGGCAAATGTAAAAGCTGCCATTTGAGTTTATACTCCCCAGTGGGAATTCCAGTCAGGCAATGTTCTGCACATAAAGGTGATTTTTTCACGGCCTTCAGGTCAGGCTCAGAAAGAGTATCTTCAGCATGGCAGGAGAAAAGGGAAAAGTGCCAACCCCCTTGCAAGATTAAATCTAGAGCTCCTTAAAAAAAAACCCCTATTTTAATTAATTTTTTTATGCTAACAAGAAAAAAAAATATCGTATCAAAGTTTTAAAGTAGCAAATTCATATTTTTGTTTTTTATACCAGGACTTTCCTTTAACAGTTTAGTTTTAATACAGAGGGTACTTACAGATCTAAGAGGGTATTTACAGACAAGGAAAAATAGTTAAACATCAGGATATTTATTTTGCATACAAATATTTACAGAAAAATACTTACAAAAATTAACTATTCAAATTTTAATTTACTTCACTTCAAAAAAGCTTAATGCTTTCATCTTATAAAAACATGTTGCCTTTACTGTGCTCAAATTTACTGTTCAGATCTCTGGATTTTCTTATAAGAGCTTTCTTTTGTGCTTCATCAAAGCGATTGACTTTGAGATCCTGCTCTCGGTCAAATGGCCTTCTTTCCTGAGGTTTGCTCTTTTCTTCAGATGCTTTGCTCTTCAGCTTTTTCTGGTGTATGTCCATGAGAGACTCTGACCTCTTTGACTCCTGGAAAAAATGAGGAGGAAGAGGAAGAAAAGTCTTAAAAAATATCAACAACAACATACAGGAAATCCAAATGGAAAGACTGAAGTCAGGAAGGCTAAAAATTCCAGAAAAAGAAGACAGCTTAGTAACTGGATAAAGAATGACAAATTTAGCATACATGGAATAGAAAGTGTGTGCAATCTTGTCTAGGCTAAAATACTAATAACTCACTGATGTAGATGGCCATAATGTTGTAGATAGTTACGATGTTGTTGAATCGCTGCAGACAATGCAGATAAATTATATACATAACGCAAAAGAAATATAAAAGTTGCTCTGACATTATTGGCAGAATGAAGACACCATGTCAAAAGAAATATCTCTAAGTACAGACCTAGTTTCCTATAAACTTTCCCTAAACACCTGGATTTGGTCACTGGTAGGGACAGGGACAAGCTAGACACCCTTTTAATCTTTTATGCACTACGGTGGGTTTTTAAATGTGTGCTCCTAACTTTGAATCATCTGTAGAAAGCCCACAGGATGAAGTCATGGGTTTGAGCTGGAGCATGTGTTTTGCCAGCTCAAGGGCTTTAGCTGCATTTCTTAGAGAGCTTGCTCTAGCTCAAACACAACCTAAAACTACTGCTGATTTCACACAGGAGCAGTATTAGCTCTCACAAGACCATAAGGCCCCTCATTTACTCAGGTACAGTGCATTTGTGTATCTAAACTAATTCTCTCATCAGAAAGCGTGAACGTTGAGCAGCTCTGTTTTCTCATGATTTCCTTTCACTTCTTGTGCAAACACTTACTACATCACACATGCAAATAATAGCCTATCCATGAGTTAAGAAAAGATTCTCATGGAAAATAAGACAATATTTATTCATGATGTAACTCTGTCAGTGTTGACAAAATTGCACTAGAGAATGTATGTCGCATCAGCATCCAAAGGAGAAACTACTTTAAGAATGAAACCTGTTCTAGTGAAGTATCCTTGGTAAATGTCAGTGGAGAAAGAAATAGGAAAGAATAGAGGAAAAAAACTTTAAAAGAAAAATACCCAGAACAACCACCTGAAAATCAGAAAAGAGCCGATTTAACAAAAAGGAAAAACAAACAACAAAACAACCCAAGAAACATTGTTTTTAAACTTTGAGACAACTCCATGAATCTTAGAAACAGCAAAGGCCTGGGTATGTTTTATTCCAGCAATGGCAGAGAACAAAACCATAGTTTTACATGAAAATTATTCTACTGTATTCATAGTGACAGTAGAAACAGACACTAAAGAAGAACCTTAAGACAGAATGCTAATAGCTCTGGATTTGCAAGTCTCTAAGTTGGGAGAAACATACGATTTAATGAACTACAAATAAATTATCAGAAGTGCCAGATAAACACATAAAATAAGCCAAAGATGTGATTCTCAAGTTAATTGTCCTCTCAAGAGAAAAGACTGCTTTCCATAAGAGTTCAGGCCATACATCAAGGGAGTAAGAGCTGTAAGGCAGGCAGTGGTCTACATACTCTGAGGGACAGGGCCGACAGAGAGAAAAGTGAGAGGAAATTTGACGTGGAGTTCAGATTTCTAGTAATCAACATCAGTCTGTGAACATTATCTGCTCCTGTAGAGACTGAAAAAAAACTACATGTAATGAAGTTACTGTAATAAGTAGTTAATGTAATTAATGACAGAGGGTAATTAATGCAGTGACCTGCTTACCCCATCAGACCTCTTTTAGGTTAGTGCCTATGTTAGCCTAAAAGTCATACCTGCACTATTGTTTTATTCTTGGCATGTCAGTAATTGGATGAAGCAAGGTAGTATTTGATCTGAAGTCCCAGCAACCATGTCCTGACATGAGGATGACTGAAGGGAAGCACCATCGAAAACTGAGACAAATATACACAGACCCAAATTCTGTCCCTTTGGAGAGTACCCAATCCTGCTCCTGTTGGCATTAATGCCAAAGTGTTCTAATGCCTTAAAACAGCAGTAGGTTTGGGCACTAAAAGGGAAAATTGTAGTGGCATCACCATGGAAACCAGCAGCACTAGAAATGAGAACCAGAAGAGTGAAGAACTAAAGGAAATAAAGTATTTTGTGATTACACTTACATTGTATGAAGTCACCTGCTCAATAAGCCTCTTGTCCCTTCCAGATAATACTATTTCTTCATTATCCTTGCTGCTTGACATTTTTGTCTCTTCTCTTTCCTGATGAGTAGAAGAAAATCACATGCTGTAGTATTCAGAATGTCTGAAGTAAAAAATAAGCAAATCTATATCTACTTTAATTAAATTTGGAGGGTAAACACCATAATAGAAGCCATCAGGTACTTTTCTGCTCAGCTTGATAGAAGAAACTGGACGTGCTAATTGGAAAGTCAATGAGCCGATACAGAGTATCTGACTACTGCAAAAAGGGAGGATAAATAAATGCATATCAATGATATTTAATAGTGTTACTTCATTGCCTTTATTAGTAAAGTCTGAATCAGTAAATCTTGATAACAAAGAAAAATCTGCGAAAGAAAATTTCACTGAACATCCCACAGTATCTTTACGTTGTTTTCACAGAACAGTAACACTTACTGCCTGCAAGTGCATATGAATGAATAAATAAATGTTCACCTTGGCTTTTCTCTCTCTGTCAGCTGGAGTATCTGTCCAAATAGATCTATCACCTGATTTGTCATCAGCTCGTCTCTTGAATGTTCTTGGGCCAAATCCAAAGCTTTTCAACTCAGGTGGAAGCTCTGTCATCCATGATTCCCTGGCAACTTGTTTGGGCTCATCCTTTGCAAAAGAAGTAGGGGTGGATGGAAGAGTGAAAAAAAACAATTAAAAAAATACTGTCTGAATCTCTTGGCTTCCAGCAGAAATCACAGACTTTTTTTTTCCTTTGTGTTAACACCTGCACACACATAGCATCCCAAGTGGAACTGCAACCAGGTTTACAAAGAAACAGGTGAAGAGAAAGACAAATACACTCCAGAAACAAAACGCTAGAAATGAAGAAATCCAACTTACGCTGTCTGCTGAAGTAAGCTTTTCTTTCATTCTCTGAGCTCTGCGTTCAAAATCCTGAGCCACATCAGATTCCACTGGTCCTTTTGCAGGCATTGGGCCTATAAAATTGTCTTCATCCTCGCTACTATCTGTTAGCTTCCAAAAATAAAACATTTCTTTCAAACATAGTGTCAAGAGCACCAAGAAACACTTTAGCTTTATAGAATTAGAATGACTTTGTCTAGAAGAGCATATAAACCCAATGCAACATCTCTCCCAGACAACAAAAACCTGGATGAGAACTCCTTTTCTAGCACTTCAACATGGATACCTCACCTCCATTTTGCCAAAAGCAGCATCTCTCGTCTGAGGCAAGACTGCTGATAAAGGCAGTGGCAGCACACAAAGCCCTGCTACTTTGCATTGCTCTGCACACAGCCACACAGCCTCTCTGGCCGTGGGTAAATTTGGAACACACAAGCATACAGCTTCCATATTTTGGGCTTTACCATCACTATCAATATTTGAATGTCTTTCCCTAGTAAGGATCACAATTTCACACTGTCTCGAGCTCAGATTCTGTAAGGATGCCAGAAAGATTAAAGTGCAGGGTAGGGTACCAGTGGTACACGTGGTACTATGCCCCTGTATGTACAGCATCTCCAACAAATCCCTTGGCTCTGTCATTCACTTCTTTGATCCCTCATGGATCCCTTCAGGAAGAACTTCTTCACTGAAAGGGTTATCAAGCACTGGAACAGGCTGCCAAGGAGTCACCATTCCTGGAAATGTTCAGAAAATGACTGGGTGTGGTCCTTAGTACCACGGTCTAGTTAACAAGGTGGTGATGAGTCAAAGGTTGGACTCAATGATCCTGGAAGTCTTTTCCAGATTAATGATTCTAACATCACATTCTAAGCAATTTTTTTGAGAAGGGCTAAAAAAATAAATTTGTTAGGGACTAGATGTCAAAAGAAATCTTCCTATTTGCCAGGGGTTGTACAAAAAGCTCACTGGTGCCTCCCTCCAAGTTCAAACAGTACAGGTGTGGATGGAAGCAAAACTAGACAGAAAATGCTGATGCCACAGTGCCTCAGGAGCAAAGCTAAGGTGCCCAATATCTACAGAAGTGTAAAAATTTTGTAACAGTCTGACTGTGCGTGATAAAGCAATGGGAGTAGGATGACAAGGCTGTGTAGCCAGGAAGCACGAAGCATTACTTGAGAATACACAAGGTGATGAGTCATTAGATTCACTAAAGCAAAGTGAAGAGTCAGCATGCCTCTAAAGATGTACTTGAATACAAAATAATTAAATAATTTTTCAAAAAAGCCAACAAGAAATTACCCCTATTCAAAAATAAGAAAAATAATATCATTAGGAAGAGGTAATAAAAATGTAATTATTAGGAAGGGAAAAATGGTAAGTTCTGTAATACCTGTAAAAAAGCTGATGCTAGAAGATGTTTTTATGAAAAAAAGAGACTTTTTTGTTTGCAAAATATAAAAGCAGACCAGTTTTGACATCTCTGCCTCAAGAGATTTGTCACTATGATAAATTGCTTAATCGTTATTTGGACTTATAAGACGATGAGTACCTCAGAAATGTCAGATAATCTTTCTGCATGATGAATTACAACACCACTCACTGTAGGAGGCTGGAGAATTATATGCTTTGCAACTACTAACCAAGAAAGGGAAATTTCAGAGCAGCCTTTGCATCCTTCCTTCCTAGAGTGTCTAGCATCTCCCATAGTGTCTAGGAGTTAAATGTGAAAGTGTAAGTATTTTAAAAGTAAGCAGAATAACCATCAATTCTCCCAAAGAACTAATATTTAGTTTATCATAGCATGAGAAGGATTCACTTGCTTAAGCACTGGTATCCAGCATGATTTTTGGTGTTTTAGGGTCTCCTGCCTGGCTTAAGAGGTGCTGCTCAAGAAGTCCACGACCTTCTCTGAAAGCGCTGCTCCCTACCTGCCAGGCCCTTCCATAGGCAATTTGGATTCCTCAGAACGGTACTGGAAGCCCATGTTTAGGGAATTCAATCTTCCCCATGGCTGCATATTACCCCACATCTTGTTCCTGAATGTTCTTTAGTAGCATATACATTATTTTGCAACCAGGGATGGCAGACTACAGAACTTCTACCTAGCTTTTACCTAAGATGACCAGAAAAGTCAGAAAACATGAACCAAAAAGGTGTGTCAGTGTCACTGTCCTGCACCTCACTCCCCACTACAGGTATCATCCTGCAATTTTTAAGAACAATTTAGTGGCACTGTAATGCCACTCTTGATGGTATTCTTTTGGACAAACTTATTTAAAGGTTGTAGCTGCTAGTAAACATCTTTAAGGAGGTGAAGATGTGTTTTCTACCTGCAATTTAGGATGTGAAGATTGCTTGTGTTCAGTGAGTGCACCATCTATTCAACAGCAAAAGCACAACAAACCAGACCAGTCTTCTTGGGTTTTGTTTGTTGGTTTTTGTTTTTGTTTTTTTCTTAAGGCTTATTTATGCTCCAGTATTTGACTCTAGCAAAAACATGCCAGACACTTTCTGGTCCAAAATTAAACTGTCATCCTGAGATGTCTGGTAGTCTCTTTCAGGCTGCAACTTGTTTAACCATTTCAGATAGTTTGTGCTAAAACAAAAGGTTTCTCTTTTCACAAACCTGGGGACGGGATTCTGATGAAACGGAAGGTCCTATGAGACATCTGCTACTCCTGGTGTCCTCTAAGGGTTTCCTAAAGCCAGGTGGTAATGCAGGGCCTATAATGGGCCTTGACAGCAGGGAAAAAAAGAAAGAAAAAAAAATTTTGGTTTTTCAGTTGAGGGGAAAAAAATGTAGCAGATCAATATAAAAATAAAAATCAAACATTGATGAGAAGTGTGACTTTCTCCCCATGCCAAGTGTGTCCCTGTGAACAGTTATTTCTACAGTAGTAGAAATAACTGTCTCCATTTTCTAGCAGATCCTGTACAGACAGTTTTGATGCAAAAAAAACCCAGCTACAACATTTAGTCAAGAAAAGCCACTTTTTTCTTCCCTACCTTCCTTCACCAGATTCAAGAGCAATGGAAGGTGGTAAGACAAATATACACTCTTTCTCATTCAACCAACCCAATTTCATTCTTGTTTTGCACCTCAATTTCACTGTCCTTTGGTAAGCAGAAACAGAACTGCTCTGATTTTATTTTACCTTGGAGTTGGAAATAGAAAAGTTTTGTGATTCCAGGTAACTTCACTGATTTGTTTTTAAGCAGCAGCTCTGCAAGCAATGTAACTCAGCTGTCTCCATGAACACAGAAAGGTGACAATCTCTTTTCAGTGATGAAAGGAATACTGCAAACTGCACTCAAAGAAACTGTGCTTACTCTATTGAAAGCCTTTTGAACGCGGGTTCCTCTTAATAATCCACCATAATATTCTTTAAAGCTAATTACAAACCCAAACACCTGTCACCTGTATCCTCCCAAGGTAACAGCAGACTTTGTTTATTTTGACCTTCAGTTGTGAGCTTTAGGTTAGCAAAAGTAACAACACCGAAATTGAATTTGCTAATTATGGCCTTTACTCAATCCCATGTAATCTAATCAGTACAGACCTGCTCCAGTGATATTATTGTCAGAGTTTAAAGAGGGGAAATAAAAGAAACAAATTCTCACTGAAGAACCAACCACAGATATACATACATGAGCAATAAATATGAGCTCAGGCCAGGACAAGGGCACTGGTGAGATTTTAAACGCAGGCAAGAAGTCTGGGTTAATTTTGAAGTTCCACCCCCACCTAGCTGCTGCAGTTTTATCTTCCTTCTTTCCTTCCTGACTACTTTCTTGTTAAGACCATGTTTTAAATTCTTAATGTAATGTAAAGAGTTTAAGCTTACACAGATACAGCCAAAAAAAAATCTTTTATTTTAGCATGCAAGTATTTTTATTCTGCATGGAGAGACAGATAAACCAAACTATAAAAAAAGCTCTCTACTAAAATATATATGAATATCTCTGTTGTAGGCTGTATCTGTGAAAAAGAACCAATCTCAAATGCTGTTGTCTTGATTTTGTTACAGCTCAAAGGCTCTTTAGGAATTAGAAAAGTAGTTCTCATATTCATCCTTCCCATGGTTTCCACTTCTTATGCTTTTTTTCTCCCCCACATGAACATCTCTTCAGTCATTCCTCAGCAGTACACAGGTGACATGATCCCTAACAGTTTCCTGGCTGTCCAAAGGGTCTCTGAACAGGTGAATTGAATCTAAATACTAATAATATTTTAACTCTGATAATATATTTACTCTAATAATATACTAACTACTAGTAAATAACTGGTAAACACATTTTACTGTTACAGGCAACTTCAGTACCTATACATGTTCAAAAATATCCCCCAAACTTATGGACTAAGCTTTAATTTAGGGACTACTGCATTTCATATATGGCAAAGAACTTTCTCCTGCTGTTGGACTTGGAAGTCATTGCTAATGCTAATTTCAAGATGGGTGTTTCAGCATTCTTCTGATCTATAACATAAAATTTTTTATGATCACCTTCACTGTTTACCTTGACGTGTGAACACTTCAGAAATATTTATGAGTGCTGCACTTCTGTCTAACATTAATAAACAATAATAAAATCTTCAAAACTGAAGGAAATCTTTTCACATATACATTTTATGCTGGAATGATTTAAACCATTTTCAACAAGCTGCAGATTGCCACACTAGCTACCCCTAATCATGACCACGTTGCTTTCACAAGTCTGGAAAAGATGTAAGAGAATAAAAGCTTTATAAAAGAATGCGTATGTCACACAGAACTGATAAACAGCCTGTCCATACACTGAAACAAACGACCTGCATTTGTTTCAATTATTCATGGCTCAGCTGGCAGCTGGCAATCTGCTCAAGGCTTAAGGGCAATGCAGCAGGCAGACAGCAGCACGGTGTCTGTGCCCTGCACAGCTCACACGCCTCCCAGACTCCCAGGTGTGCGGGGGAGTGGAAGATAGACAAGGATCTTCCCACACATCACACTGGTCCCACCTATTCGGGGAACCAGGCTGGGTGCAAAACAGCTCTCCTCAATCTGCTTTCTCAGTGTGTGCTAGGAGCAATTGTATGGTGAGGCAGGAAAAAACAATAGAGTGAGTGCCAAGTGCCTTCTACTCCTTTAATCTACCACAGACACAGAGCAGACTCCTGCCTGTCACAGACTCCTCTTCTGTGTCACAGAACGTTCTGAGTTAGAAGGGACCCACAAGGATCATCAAGTCCAACTCCTGAGTGAATGGCCCCCTCCTCTTCCATTTTACCACCAGTATTCACGTCAAAAATCAAGAAAGCAAGTAGGCTATCTCTGCTGATATTAGAAGTTACAAGCATTTGGTTTTTTTTAAATAGAGAATACATTATTTTTACCTACCTGCTGAATTTTTTAATTAAAATAATACTTTGTGCATACAGAACACAAGAAAAAGAAA
Organism: Parus major; assembly: GCF_001522545.3. Lineage (NCBI taxonomy): Eukaryota > Metazoa > Chordata > Aves > Passeriformes > Paridae > Parus > Parus major. Next base: position 60,202,574 of record NC_031768.1, on the reverse strand, counting down.
AAAAAAATCAGCTATTTGTGGGACCATCAAAGCACCAAATGATCCTACTGAGCATGATACCCACAGCTACAAAAGTTTTTTGATTACAGCCAAGTGTAACTAAATGTACATGAGAAAGATACTTCCAAATAACCTTAGTTACATAAATTCTTGCTTAGTTACATAAACTTTATGCTGCCAAGCATCATAAAAATTTATGCAAACTAAAAAAAAAAAAAAAAAAATTATATTTCATTTGAGATGGTATATTACACACACAGCTCAACAGTAAATTGAGTCACTTTCCTGGAACTGAAAACTCATACCTGACAGGCAAGTATTATTCTATCCACCAACTCCCTATTACTCTGAGGTAGATAAAAGTGATCAAAGGACCACAGTACTTCTCATTAGCAAGTATCCCTTTGGAAACACCAATTCCACTATGAATTATAATTTCAAATTGTAGAACGAAGTGCACAGATTGATGTAAAGACTAAAAGGCTGCGAGACACATTTCAGTTCTGTACAGAAAATCCATATAATATTTTGGGGGGGAAGTATTTTATAAATGTAAGCAATCAAATTCTTCAAAGCTTCAAAGTCTCATGACAGAGACCATAAATAATGCTTATTTGTGTAGACCTAACAGCCTCTTTTGTAGAAACCTAGAGTGTTCAGAGTAGTTTTGTACCTAGAGACATGCAAACAACAATCCTTGATGCATTAGCAAAGGACATGGTATTGCACCACACACAAGGTAACAGCCCCAGTCCCTCACAGATCAGAATGGAGTAGAGAACTATGGGTCCTCGTACTTGTAATTTGTTTTTATCCACTGAGCTGTGGCCTATCAAAAGAAATGGAGGAAATTTGACATTCAAAATACATCTCAGAAAATTTACATTAGTTCTTTTACTCTCCTTCCAACCTGGTCTAGGAGGGCTGTGTGCTCTGTTTCAAGGGAATGCTGCTCTTGTTCTCAGAACATGGAGAAAGCATTACCTCTAATCATCTGAATCTCAAGTGCACAACTGAAATGTTCTGTAATAGTGACACAAAATATTTAATCTAAAAATAATTGTGTTTTAAGGAAAAGAATCTGAATATAATTCCATTTTAATTACCTCTCTGGAGAATCATCCTGTTTTTTAAATCCAGGAGGAAGAGCTGGCCCAAAAAAGCCATCATCATCATCGTCTTCATGAATTCTTTTTGGCTTCCTGCAAATACAGATTTCACTTAATAATTACCTTGACATGCATAGCAATTATCTACATTTTAAAAAGGAAAAGAATCACATAAAATTATTTCATAGGGTCTTCTGTACTAAATATCCTGCTGTTACCAAGGAAACGGTGCAAAAGGATCCAAAATTATTTGAAGTAATTAAAAAATTGAGAGTATAAGATTCTCTTCAAAAATGTTCTGACATTTAAAAAAAGAAAAAAATTAAAAAACAACATTAAGAATGCTTTTGCTGGAGAAAGAAGTTTAATATAATGTTGAAACACCATTTTCTAGTCACAAATTAATTTAAAATTCAGTACACTTCTTTCTCCATTTTTATACACTGTCTGCATTTTGAGCAGTATTTTTCTTGTTCAATTCTAATTAGCTGAAAAACTATTGACTAAGAAAACAAGAAAAAAATTGAATATTAATTACTTTAGCACTCATTAAGATGCCATAATGGCCTTCAAGTCTCATACAAGCCTTAGACCAAACACACACAAATTCTTAACACAGCAATTGTGAGTAACCAACCCAACAAATGAGAGTATCTGCAGACTCCTGTTACTTGTTTAACAATTCAGGTTTTTTTCATTAGAATTGACTTAACTGAATGCCTAAATCCATGTCCATAAACAGGTCTTACAGCCTCTCAAAGAGAGCTAGTATTCCAAAACCAGGGCAAAGCTCAAGTACCAAATACTTATCTACATGGTAAGTGGTGTCTGTCCCTAGCAAAAACATGCAAATTTGCAGAACTAAAATAAAACATATAAATGCAGAGATCTGACTGCCCCAAATAATTTAATTCCACCATAGGGTGTCAGACATGTCAGATGAACATTCTTGGCCATGAAGAACATGTAATCAGAAGTTTTACACAGGTAGAGAGTTCACCTTTTTTTACACAACTTTGTAATGTAATGTCCCTTTTTCCAAAGTTAGACACATTACATTTGCAATACAAGTTGAAAATACAAAAATAATCCAAAACCATACTCACTTGGGTGCTGGATCTCCTTCTGTCTCTTCTTCAGAATCTCTGTTTGCATCTCTGGGTAGAGGAAGAGATTCTGAGTCATCATCACTGTCAGGAGTTTCTGAGCTACAGCTGCTTTTGTAGTCTGGAGGGAGTGCTGGTCCTGCAACTGAACATCCAGAGTTATATGGGATCATAAAATCACAGAATGGTTTTGACTGGAAGGGATCTTAAAGATTCTCTAGTTCCAATCTCCTTGCCATGGGCAGGGAACCTTCTACTAGACCAGGTTTAATAAGGATACCTGCTAAATGTTTCAAATAAGTATGATCCATGGTGGCATTTCCGAAACATATTTACTTGGAATTAAGCTTACTCAATCACTGCTGTCTCTAGCATTTAGAAGATATCTAAACAGCCTTCTAGAAGTTACTTCTTTCAGTACCTTATTTCCCTCAACAACCTACTCTGAACTGTTCTGACTTAGGACATTACAATATAAGCGTTTTCTGGAACAGGACTAGAAACCCCTGTCTTATATAACAAATATACAATGGATGTGGCATAAACCAGTATACTTAAAAGAAACTACTATCTTTAATAATGCATTTGAAGCTTACTATTAAAGAAACACATCATCTGCACATACACAGCGTGGGAGACCATAAATTCTTCAATGGGAGCATTTGTAACCATAAAGTATTAAATTAATTCCCAGCCTGCTTTAGGAATGGTTTAATGATTAAGGTTATTCTCAGTTCAACTAAATGTGAATAGCAGGGACAGATTTAAGTACTCTGCTGAAAAAGGGATGACTTAGGCATTCAGAGAATGAATTCAAAGAATTGTTGCTGTCAGAAGGCCAGGGTATTGGATGGAGCTCTTATGCTCCACTCAAACCTTCACCCTCTGGGGTAGTATCTCAGCAAAATTAAAATTCAGACACTAACACTGCTAACAGGCCTGAGCTGGCACTCACCAGCAGATACTGCTTTTTATAGATTTATTTGGCTATAGTACCATGTGCAGTGGGTCCAGAAGCAGCTTAGCCATTGATACTACCAGCCCCTCAAACAAGACCCTTAACACTGTTACCCTCACAGGCTCAATCAACAAGGAGTCAGCTGGAGCAAGCAAAAAGCAGTCCCAAGGCAAGGGGCTTTCCCTTAGGGGAAAAGGGAATAGGCCAAGGCCCCTATTTACACAAACACAGTACAAACAGCCCACGTTCCCATGTAATGGAGATTTGATTCTACTGATGATTTAGCAGCCTGAGACACAGACACCATTCCTCCTCTTAATACCTCAAGCACTGAGTACAAGACTTGCAGGACAGAGAGGTGCTCTGGTGAGGAAAAGACATTGTTCCCTTTATGAATAGTCAAGGGTCAAATGAAAAGATAAATAGTACCAGGAAATTAGATCTCCAGTTGAAGAACTACAACTTTTTGATAGTACAAAATACAACCTGATGCATATTATGGTTCCATTGTTAGCTGACAAAGGCTAGGCAGAAATCACAAAGCTTTTAATCATCTTTAGCGCAAGGCAAGAGGACAGTCCACTAGTTATAAAGCATCCAGGCATATCTGCCACTTCTTTGTTTCCTGTTTTAATGGTAAATACTTCAAGTGGGACATATAAATCAATCTCAGCACTAGGAAGGAAAAAAAAACCAATCAACAAACCACTTTTCTCGCTCCAAAAAACCCCAAACATAACACCTTAGCCTATTAAAGGTGAAATAAGTTCAAGATGAAAGGAAAGAAACAGATGAACGATTAGCAGGAATAAAATCTGCTCTCAAGAAGTGTCCTCTTTTGGTACAAAAAGCACCACTTGAATAAAAGCATTTAAAACCCAGACAAATCCTGCACAACTGCTTTCTCCATCCACTTGGTGCCCTGACATCACGCAAGCAGACTTCATTTGCTCTAAATGCAAAAGAAAAGACTTGGAGTTGAAGGAACAAACTCAGATATAATTTGATGACTCTGAAAATAGAGAGAAAGAGAGAAATTAGGAGTAGCTTTGTGAGCTGCACAGAACTAGTAAAACCAAAACAACTTAAGGAAGGAGTCTGGTCCCACTGGCATGTTGTTCAACACCAGGGATAACACATATTTTTATCCCAGTTCCTCTCTGTTATGTTGGCAAAATGGTTTGCATGGGCTGTGCAATAAGCTGGATCAAGGAACTTAAAAGGCATAAAAATAACACTGCAAACCACAGCACTCCCCTGAAAGAACTGTTTGTTCGTGGAACTGCAGCCTAAGCAGGACAACCAGAAATTAAATAAAGACAGAGAGTGACTAATGAAGGGAAAATGGCATTTAAAGCCTGAGGAAGAAAAAGTCATTGGACATGGTGAAAAGAAATGTAGGGGAAAGAGACTTGAGATTAAAAATTAATATGACCATGGCACTGAGACTAACAATCAGCACAGGCAAAGATACAGCTATGGATCAGGATGGTTTGGGGAGCCACAAGAAAGAGCAGAAAGGCAGGAATGGAAATTGCTAAGCAAAAATTCTGGGAGCAAAGAAAGAAAAGGGCGAGGACGGAGGCAAAAATCTAATCAGAAGTCTGTGAAACTCCCCAGAAGCCACAGAAAAGTGGAAAAATACAGATGAAAGGAGGAACAGAGGAGAGCTCAAAGAGTCAGGAAACCAAACCTAATGAGGAGAATAAATGGAGGTAGCAATGGCAGGGCAACAGGAAAGTGATGAAGTAACCAAAGCTTGGAACAATCCAGAGCAGGACAATGGAAAAGATAAGAATAAAATAAAATAGTACGATAAAAAAGTATGAGAAGGAAATTTTGGGGATAGTGAGGGAAGGAACAGGACCAAGTGAGACTGAAGCAAATGTTTCACCGTTACTAGAAGTGACCATAATGAGCTGGCTCTGGTGGCTATCTGCCTGAAAATTAAGTCAATTCAATTCAGGAACCAAATTAAAAGCTACTTTTTGTTTTGTTTTGCTAGGGTTATTTCTGCTGTATTTGAGGATTCTAAGCAATCTACCACACCATCAGACACATATTGGGAAGCTCTCAAGGACAGAAAAGGCCTTTCAGCTCCAGCACAGTGGTAGATCAACACATGCATGCATATTGTAGCAAATGTGGCCTCAATGCTGAAACAGACATAACTCCCTTCTGCGTCTCTGGTTATTTTTAGCCTTTCCCTAGCACATCTCTCCTGCTGGTACAAGGACAGCCCAGAGGCAGGGACAAATGGCCAAAGGAAGTATGATTCTTCCAGCAGGAGCACAGTTAGTCCAGCTTCAAAGCACTGTCATGAAGTGAAGAATCAGGAAATGAGTGCGTCCCATGGGCTGGACAAGCTGAAGAAGGTAAAGGATTTACCAGGGATGAGCTTTCGGGTCTGTCCAGCTACCATTTGTTTCCATCCTGTTCCTGATTAAGGGTCACAGAAGTATTACCAGCATCACTTCTCTGACACCAGAGGTAGTCCATGGGCAATGAGGTTTGTCCTATGGTAAGAACACCAGTGGGTATTGCAGGAGAACGTGTTTGGACGCTCGTATCCAGAGGGGCGGTGGGAGTGGGGCTCAAGGGAGCTGAGATATTTGCTACTGACTGTGGCACACATCAGCCTGCACTAGAGAACAAAATGCTGCTGGAAACTGGGCCAACTAGCCTCATAAGGCTGCAGACAGCTCACAGGTGGATTGCCTCCAGAAGGAATATATTAGCAATAAATCTAATCATAATTATATGTAATCACTCTCCCATTTCTTGTGTCTGAGAGCGTTCTATTGTGCCTGAGAGTCTTCCCTGCCACAGGCTGCTCAAAGTCCTATTCTGTTGCTGTTGGGAGACAGAAACTATGAAAGTAGACTAAAAAGACAAGTGCTCTTCAATAAACGCTTCAATGAGAAGCTCAAATATCAGCGAGACTATTACAACAGGAAAATCATTGGAAAAGCTGTTCAGCTTTAGAAGGTGAAGCATCTCTTAAAATAGTTAGAAAACACAAGGGAAATTGTTACAGAACAAATTCTAGGCCCATTTGACTCAAGAGCCAGCAAGTGTTGCAGCACAGAAGGTGCTGGTGGCAGCCCCACCGTGTGATTTCTGTCACTCCAGGTGCAGGGCTCCAGATGGAGCTGTAGTTCTGTACAGCAAAGCATGTTATGCCAAAGTACTTGCTCTCCTTTCTTCCTTTGCACTGCAGCAGTCTCCCTCAAGAGGTGAGCAGGGACACCTAGCTGCTGTAAGTCAGAGTCATGAAAAGTTTGTGAAAATTATAAAAACAAACAACCTGCCAGTACCTGGAGTTTGAGGTTTTTGTTTGTTTTCAAAGGCAAATAAACTCTTTCACCCACTTCACACAGAAATTTCCAAGCAGATCTTGGATCATTCGCCAGTGCAACTGTAATACCGTGGAACCGATTTCCACTGGGACAAAGAGGGGACAAATTCAGCTCAGTAACCTAGACTAGACACTGCCAAAACACCCAGTGTCACAAACCCATGGCCTGAGGATAAGTTTGACTTGCTTTGCTCATACACGATACAGATACTTGCAGCATGCATCAGTGTGTTGATGGAAAGTGAATAAGCCACTAACACAGATACGGCCAGGAATGGCACCAGCTCGTGTAGTCAAGGTTTCTGCACAAAGCCGGGATCTGCACCCAGAGCTTGATGTTGCCATGGTGTCAGCTAATGCAGCAGCTCTGTCCCTCTTGCTAGTGCTCCCTCTTCTGGATTAAAAAATTAAGAGAGCAGACAAGCACAACAAACCTTTCTCGTCAGAAAGGAGCCATAAAGACTTCCTTTGGAGTAACCAAATGGTCACTGACTGCTAGAAACTGAATATATGCACTAGTGCCTTGAACCTGTTTTAAAGGAAAGGAGTGTAAACACTCAAAGGTGTTGCTTCCAGAGATATTACTGACAGAGAACGTTCAAGAATTTTAGTGGGGGAAATGAGCTCCAGTGCAGAAGAGCCAGCCTGGCAGTCAGCTGGTCTCGGTGGGATCCCACTTCTGATGTGAAGGCTCTCAGCCTGAGAGACCCTGGCAGGCGAGGCAGCACAGCTCTACTGGCCGGCAGTCTGCTCCACAGCCCGAGGTACACTGCATGGAAAGCCACAGCTGATGAAGTGGTTTGGCTTGGCAGAGGAAAGCACACTGCACAGGCCCAGCCTCCTCCTTTACTACCCGCTAATTTCACACTTGGAGATACTGAAGAGCACAGGCTTCAAAGCACACACCACACTCGAGCGGGCAAAAGTAAGCGACTCAAAGCACAATTTTTTTAAATTGAGTTTTAGAGCGTTTCATATCTGTAGCATTCCATTGCATGTGGCGACTTTTTTTACTTTTTTTTTCCTTCTGGAAAAGTCACTGCAGTAACCCTCGCGGGAAGTGTAGCTCCATCCAGGTGCCGCACTATCGGTGCACACCCCGCGCTGTGACACACCGGAGCCGCGCTCTCCCACCCACGGAGCATCCTGCGCTGGGCAGCAGGGGCGGCACAGCCGCTCTAGTCCACTCACAGAGCATCTCACGCTACACAACACCGGCTGCAGGCCCCGCTCTCCCCCCCCCGGAGCATCCCGCGCTGTGGCATAAGGGCCGCAGAGCCCCGCTATCCCACCGCCGCCGCGTCCCCGTGCTCTCACCCTGGCTGAAGTCCTCGCCCGGCTCGGCCTCGGCGCGGCGCGGGAAGCCGGGCGGCAGCGCGGGGCCGATCAGCTGGCGGGCCATGGCGAGAGCGGCTGCGGGGGCAGCCCGGCCGCCCTCCCCGTCCCGCTCCGCTCCGCTGCTCCCGCCCCTGCGGCGCTCCCGGATGACGCCACGGCCGCCGGGAAGGAAGAAGGGAGGGAGGGTTCGCCTTGCCCGGCCCGGACGTGACGCGTTCAGCGGCCGCCGCCGGAGGGCCCCACGTGGTAGTGCGAGAGCATGGCGGAGCGGGGACTGCACCCGAGCGGCCTCTCCGGGCCCGACGTGAACTCCTTCGCCTGGTACCCGCCGCCCCCGCCGGGGCTGCCTCCGCCGGGCATCCCCCCACCCTTCTTCTTCCCGCCGCCCCCCTGGGACACGAGCTGCTGGGGTGCCCCCGTGCCCTACCCGCCGCCCTACAGCACCTACGCGTCCGCCGACACCTACTCGCAGCCCAAGAGCTACTCCCAGCCCGCCGAGTCCTACTCGCAACCCGCCGACAGCTACCCGCCCGCTGAGAGCAGCTCGGATCCCGCCCAGGGCACCCCTCCCGCCGAGAGCTATCCCCAGCCTGCCGAGAGCTACCCGCCGGCTCCGGGCTACCCGCCGCCCGAGAGCTTCCTTCCCCCTCACAGCTACGCCTCGCCTGCCGGCTGGTTCCCGCCCGCCTACGGAGCGCGACCGCAGGGCCCGCACGCTGGTGAGGAGCAGGGCCGGGGGAATGCCGTCTCTTGGGCCCGTGGGCTCCTTCCCATCCCACACAGGCAGGGGCCCCGGGGCTGTCCTGAGCCCTTGGGGCTGCAGGACTCTCCTCCAAGCATGTTGGACATGCAGCCCTCTCTTATCTCTTCCCTAGATCCCTCACTGTTGCCCGCTGAGGTTTGTGTGTGTGTGTGTGTTGTGTGTGTTTTACCAGCTGTATCTGCGAATGGCTCATCTTTTTGTTTCTCTGTTCTGAAGGTGGAAATGGTGATTTCTCCCAGAAATGGCAAGGCAAGCAAGTGCCTGCATTTAATAAACACTGTCCAGAAGGAAAAAAGCCGAAGGTATGGAGTGGGGTCCCCAGTGCCAGAGGGACATAAAAGTGTTGGAGTGGGTTCAGGGAAAGGCAACAGAAATGATTGGGGTGGGCACTTCTCCTGTGAAGGCTGAGAGAGCTGGGGTTGTTCAGCCTGGAGAAGAGAAGGGTTCAGGTAGAGCCCTGCAACACCCGTGCAGTACTTTCAGGGAACTTAGGAAAAAAGACAGGGACAGACTTTATAGTATGGCCTGTAGTGATGGAACAAGGAGTAATGCATTGTTTTAGACTGAATCAGAGTAGATTTAGATTGGACGTAAGGAAGGCTTCTTTTACTCAGAAGGGAATGAGATACTGGCACAGATTGCCCAGAGAAGCTGTGAATGGCTCGTCCCTGGAAGTGTTGAAAGCCAGATTGATTGGGGCTTTGAGCAGCCTGACCTAGTCACGTCCCTGCCTGTGATGGGGTGGGTTGGAACCAGACGACCTTGGAAGGTCTCCCCACCCAAACCATTCTGTGATGGTGGCAGTCTTATGGGACTTGGTTCAAGTCACTATAGGGATCCCATTCTCCTGTCTAACATGCTTGTCCTTAGAAGAGAGCAAACACGAGAGTCTGTAACTCTTGAAAGATCCATGACAACCAAATTCTTACACAGGGGAATGTGACCTTATTGTGGTGATGCTGAAGTGCCTAAATTAGTGCTCTGTTATGTGACCAGCCAGCCAGATGACACTGATGTGTCTAGTGGGAGAAGGCAGGGTCTGTGCTGCCCTCTGAACTTGTACATGTCATGGGAGAACAGTCATGGTCTGTCTTGGTAGGGAAGAGACGTGGGGCTTTATCCTAAAGCTCAGAGCCCTTGGGAGGTCCATGCCAGCAGACTGGTGTGTTTGCAGAAGCAAGAGTTGATTGAAAGGTGATAGTGGGAAGAGCTGAGTGCAGGACTCTTTGTTTAGAAGATAAGTAATTTGAACTTTCGTGTTGTTAGCTTATCTTTGAAACTTTTGAAACATATAACTGCTTTATTAACAAAAAATACTGATAGTGTTTCATGACTAAGTACAGGAACATCTTGGAACTGCAATCCTGACATTATTTCTTCTTTTTTTTTCTCTTTTTTTCAGACCAAAAAGAAAAAAGAACCAGTTTTCACTCATTACTGTGATACCTGTGACCGTGGCTATAAAAACCAGGAGAAGTATGATGAGCACATTTCACAGCATAAACAGGTTAATGAGTTTGGCTTTTTTTCACACTTTTTTCCTTTGTGCCTGACAAGCAGTTAGTTGTAGTCACTCTTTGATCAGAAGACATAGGAAAGATATTCCAGAGTATATCAGGTGTTAGTGGATACTGTATGTAGGAGAGGCTTCAGTTGTATTTTTTGTTTTATTACTGAAGCCTTTTAAATTGTTTTTCTTGTAAAGTATTACTAAGTCAGAGGAATTAATTCATTGACACCACTATAGTATGTACAGTTTTTGTGTGGAAACACTTAAAAAATTTCCTTTATTGAAGATTTCCAAAATTTGCAAGTACTAAGTTGAGGAGTGATGCAAATTTTTATCTTTGGTAAACTTCACTTTCTCTTCAGTTATCACATACATTGCATACACTGGTTATTCTAAAAGCCAGATGAAATTTAAAAGTTCATTATCCTCCTTGCTGTTTTTACAATCACCTTTGTTAGCAAATTGGGTAGCTTACACAGCCTGTGCCACAAACTGTACAGGCACTGAGTTTATTTGAATTGTGCTCAAAAGCTTGTTTGCACTTTGTGTAAACTGGTATGTTTAAAGTTCACCCTCTTGTCTTGCAGTGCTCAGAAGAAGGTTGCAATTTCAGTGCACATGAGAAGATCATTCAGATACACTGGAAGAATGTAGGTAATCCCCTGGGCCCAAAATAGGAGTCTGTGCCATCTTTGCCATAGCCCCTTTTCTCATTCTTCAGTGGTTTCCTTTTATGCATCTCTAAAGAAAATACATCACCTCTGAGGAGAATCTGCTTCAAGACAATGTTGTAGATGAAAATACATTAAATACTATGCAGGTTTCTTAATGGATCCATTTTATCATCTCCATGTACAGTCTCATCAGTTTTGGAGATGAAAACAGTGTGATACCAACCACTGTAGTTGATATAATGATGTTTTCTTTTTTAACTTGTGGGTTTTTTTCCTTCCTCTTTTAAACACCTGTGAAATACTTTTTCCTTAGGCACATGCACCTCATGCTAAAAGAATAAAATTAGATAGTCCAGAAGAGATTGCTAGATGGAGAGAAGAAAGAAAAAGGTAAGACTTGTAGCAGATGGATTTATTTTACTGTATTTTCCCTGTTGGGAGCATTAGATGGTATTAGCTGAAGGGCAGGAGCAGCACATAACTTGTATTTTCTGCTGTTCCATTGGCCCTGCAAAACTTGCAGCAGTGATCTGTGTCAGAATGCCTGAGGCAGAAGAATTTGAGGTGCAGAGACTATAATAATTTATAATACCAAGCAAGGTATCAGCTGAGAAAGGAAACAGCTTTCCCAGATTCTTGATGTGGTACCCTAGGTTAGGTGAATGTCTCATTCCTTTTAGCCTGGTCACTGATCACATTTTAGGTCAGAAATGTTTGTGTGGTGGTTTTTAATAGCTTAAAAATCTGGAACTATTGTACTGACTATAATTGTAATACTGTGTGCAGATCTCACCAGCTTAAGTTGTCCCAGTAGACCACACCAGGGAATTTTCCTAATTTTTTAAGGGCTTTCCAGGTTGCTTGATGCTTTTCTAGTGAAAGTGAACAGAAACCATGAGTGATAAGTTCTCGGGTAGTCTAACTTACATTGTATGCAGGGTGCAAGGTAAAATACTCCTATAAGCAGTATTTCTCACTGTTTCTTATCCTGTGATGTAACAGGGTGTAACTTTTGTTTACTGGGATTGAAGTATTTATGTTCCAGATTAACTTTTTTCCTTCAGAGAAAAAAGTAAATTCAACAGCTTAAAATCTATGGTTTCCCAGCAGGAGAAAGATTCTGCAGGCTTTCCTCAATTCTCTTCATAATTTAGAACATGGTCTTGCAAGTGACCAGTGCATGAGTTTTGTTTCCATGAGCAAGAGTGCTACATTCAGAATGGGAAGAGATATAAATGTAATTTTGAGATCAGTGGTGATTCACTGGGGCAGTGTACAAGTCACATGGGTTTTTTTTAGTGAAATAAACTCAGTGGTCTGATGGAATCTTACTGATGTATCCACCTTGCATCCATGTCAGAAGGCAATGTTAATGCTTTCCTGCTTTGAACTTCACTTAATACTTCTTTACACTGTTTTTGTTGAAAAAGAAAAATGAATGGAATTGATTGTAAAATTTTTTAACTGACTCTCATCCATTTTTTCCTGTATGGAGAGGCAAAATTGCTCCCCATGTGAGTTCATTCTTGGAGATTTAAAATTTTTTTTGGACATGTTTTCAGTTTTTTCTGCAAATTTCAGGAAGGCAAAGGGGAATCTTATCACTGTCAGCACATCACAGCAGTCAAGTATTGTACCTGCTGTTCATTTTTTACAAATGGAAATAATCCATAGGTTCTTAAAAAAAAAAAAAGCTTTATTTGATACAGAAACAAGAGATTATTTTCTCCCATTTTTAAAATGCCATCATTAACCAGATAAAAATTGGTTGTGATCAGTGCAAATATGAGTTTGGAGTTAGATTAGGCAAATTTTGGTGCTAGATTAGTTTTCATTCCAAGGTTTCCTTTTATTCAAAAGATGCTTCAGGGCTTGGTTTTTATTTGTTTTCAGTCTACATATTGCTGTTGTGGTTTTTTGGTGACCTAATTTTCTAATGGTAGCTCCAAGGAAGAAGATCCATACTCATATGCAGTCTCTGAGAGTGTTTTTGCTACTAATTTTCAACTTTTCGTACACTTCTCTGTTTTGGGAGGTGTTCAGGAGAGTTCCTGTCTAGCAGTTGATGCTGAGGTTTAAGTGTTGAAATGATGTTTAAGGTGTATATGTCAGTATGTGCTCTACTAGAACATTAAGAGAAGTGGGATTTTAACATAAAATTAGGGATAAGATATCGTTTGTCTGGGGAGTGGGTGTTGTAAATCACAGCAGCCTTTATCTACACTTAGTTGTAAGGGTGATGCTCTGCCTGAGATGTGTTTTCTGAGCTTCTGAAGGGTCTCGTGTTGCTTTTACAGATTAATGTAATTTGTCTGTGATTCAGCATTGCTGAAAGCCTTTGCTTGCTGCACCACGGTAAAATCAAAGGAAATAAAGTGGAGTGGTCACGGCCACCAACCAGAAAAGGCAGAATGGGTTTAGGACTGCCTGAGCCAAGGCCACTAGATGGAGTAGTGCCTTATCTCTACTTCAGGCCTTTTGTGGGCATCGTGTTTAGCCGTGATGGATGGGTGTAGAATGACTACCTGGGTGTCTTTTGTTACTCTTTGTACAGCAAGGAAGCTCTATGAGCGTCCTTCTTTTTTTAATTAAAACAAAAAAAAAAGGGGGTGGGAGGCAGGCAGAGAGAGAAATCCAGCTGGAACTTTTGTGCAGCATTAATTGGGTCACCAGCAAAGCATCAGTTTAGTACTGAAGGTTTGTTGTTGACTCACAGTAAACATTGCATTGTACGGGAAAAAGGGACACCAGAGGGAGTCTGAGCTATTAAGCAGTTTTGTTTTATGGTGACAGGAAGAAACCTTTTTTTTTCTAGCAGCTCCAATCAGAGCTAAGAATGAATCTTTTTAGGTCATTAATAGTTTGTTTCTAATTAGGTTGCAGTGATTTAATACGTGTGTTTCCATGCTGCATCCTGTCTTGCTTGTTCTTTCAGCCGTTATAAATAATTACTTGCAGAGTTGAGATTTTTCTTTTTAATTAGCTGCTGTGTTGCTCAATTGTGTATCCTGCTTAAAATCTTCAAGAAAGGGCTTGTGTTTAAAGTGTAGCCTTACTCTCATAGAGGAAAGAGAAGGGGGAGGAGAGCTGGTAAGGACTATCTCTGGATGAAGCATGCTGGGTCGGAATGCTGTTTTCCTGTTGAACCTGCTGAGCCAAGAAATCTAATTAAGTGAAGAGCAATAGAGATGAAGTTCCATGGGATCTCAGGGTTTCCCTGTGTTTTTCAGACAGATGGTTGTGAAGTCTGACATCAACTTTTCTTGTTTTGATTTGTCCTGTCCCTTCCAAGTGTTGAGAAATGTGCTGTCTTCAGCATATTTTTTCTATAACACGAGCTTAAAGAGAATTATCTGCAATGCATTTCCTTGATGTGTCAGAATGAGGTATTGCTGTCTTCCCTACTCCACAAGTGAGATCTGGGTCCTGCCAGCCCATCTGTTTTTCACCAACATTTCTTGAGCAATGGTTATTAGTAAGAATGTGGCAAGACTGCTTTAGTGTTAAAACCTACTTTTGCTTAGCTCCTAATATAACATTGGGGGATTTTCTTGAGCTTGTGTGTTGCTTGTAAATTCTCCCCTTTCTGCCCTGTTTTCTTTAATCTCGTGGCATTGGTTTGTTCAGATAGGAATTGTATGTTGTAATTCCTTGCAGTACATCTCACAGGCTGAGCATGTGCTTAGTGCTTGAAGTCCAGTACTGTTAACCACACCACTTTTAATTAATTTGTGGTTTTCTAGTTGCATAATGATTATCCTAGAGTAGTTTGGAATCCTTCTTGCTTTCGTGGTAGTGAAGTATGTAATATGGAAAATAATTTCTTATAACTTGGTAAAAGTAGAGAAGACAAAGCGAAGTAGAAGGGATGTATTGGTAGATTAAGGTAAACATAGATACAATGAAGTTTACTCTGATCTGCTGGGATAGATTAGCAATAAAACTGCCTCAGCTAACATATGGTTAAATCAGATGTGGGAAAGTTAAGCCAAGATTTTATCAGCTCTATTGGGTCATTTTTGTTCCCTTTGGGCTATCCACATCTCCTTTGCTGTTGGCTGTGCATATGCAATTAAGACCAGCTCAAGAAATTATTGAGGCATTTTGCTCACAGTGCTGTTCTTATTAAAATGATGAACTTGTATAGCTCTTGACTCAGGAATTCGTTGTGTAAACTGCCATAGAAACAGGTCTCCTTTCTGTTGGATGTTGGCAAAGCTCTGTTTCTTCGCTGCTCACTAAGAGCTGCTTTACTCCAATGTTTATGAGAGCAAGATAAAGTGTGCTGGCCTATAAAAAAATGCATGGCTCTGGCTAGTGTGCTCATTTATTGCAAAAAAAATCTATTCACTAAGACACACGTGTTATTGATTATGCTCAGTGTCACTGTTCTCTGTCTCTAGAAGCTTTAGGGTATCCTTCACCTGCATGTCTCCCTTTGCTGGGATATATTTATATATTCATCTTAGCCTGAAAAGCAGTTTTCTGATATTATCAATTTATTTTGAAAAACCTTAGACTGTAGAAGTGTGTACAGTTGGGAGCTGCAGCTGCTGTGAAAGAGGGCTGCCTTCTCAGGCTGTACTAGCTTAATGGAGTTTAACTCTCCCTTTTACAATAAGTTGCTTAGATTTATAAAGCCCTGTGGGGACTGATGAAGCTGTTTGTATTCAAGCTCTGACAAGTTGTTTGCAAGGCGTAAGTGCTGGGGTACTTCTACTTCAGCGGTGTTTGTAGGTAACATTTTAGAAACATCATTTTTGTAGGAGAGGAGGAGGGCTTGCCATCTTAGAAGGGTGCAAATCCAAGTCAGCTCTTGGGATTTAAGCATATGGCCTTTTATGTGGAGAGTCTCAGTCAGTAAAGGCAGTGAGTAAAATGCCATTTAACATTTGAGAAGAGTTGGAGAAAATAAACAGAGCCACTATAGATGCCTTCAGATGTGCTTCTGCAGGCATACTGGGACTTGCGACTTGAGCTGTCGCCAGCAGTCAGTTACTGCCTGTGTCAGCTGGAAGGGTGGTTTAGGAGAAATCTGTCAGTCTTGGCAGTAAATGGAACTGAAAGTGTTGGTGCAGTCCATTATGGTGGCTCGTGGAGGGAGTGGTAACTCACAGGAATGAAAGTGGGAGGCATTCATGTCTCAAATCGTGTTGTGAGAGCATGTCTGAATATGTCCTTCATCAGCATAAGTGCTGGAGCATTTGAAGACTCCTTTGCTCTTGTATTTAGGGTCTTCCCTTGTATTTAAAACACCCATCCTGCCCCACAATCTCTACAATAAGCTTGGGGATTTTTTGAGCATAACTACTTGTTTTATAGCTTGCTGTCCTCCTGGGAGCCTTTGTGTTTGAAGGAAAGCACCTTCTCCTAAAACTGTGGAGCACAGGTGTCTTCGTCAATGCAAAGCTTTTGAGATTAAAGAGTTCATTGCACATTTGCTGTGTGCTGGGAGTGTTGTAACATGGATGAACAAATCTAACTAACAGGGAAGAACAGAGGTAAAACATCATATCCCTGTGCTCACTTGAGCTGTATGGCAGATTTCTGGGAGAAACCCAAAGAAAATAGATGTTGACAGCTCATGTTCAAATCCTCTTAAAGAAGACAAGTTCTGTAGTTTGTTTAGGTTTGTCTTGTAGAAAATGCTTCTCTTTTTCCCTTGGTGTGTGGTTGAAGCTGCCTTGAATCAATGTGACGCTTAGCATTCATGCTGTAATATGGGGGAAATGCATGTGATAAGATTAAATATTTAAAGAAAGATATGTGTCTTTTTTGATAGTTATTTTTAGTGAGAAGCTGTTCTACGTTTCTCTTTACTCCATTTTAATAGACATCAAATATTTATACTTTGTGTTTCTATCCAGAAACAGGGGGAGCATGTGGATGTGTTTCTCATTTACCACCATTATCTCAAAGCACTGGCATTTAGCTAACTAATGTTTGCAGAGCAAGTAGTGAGCCATTTTTGGGCTTTGATGGTAAAAAGCCTGCTGCCCAGGCTCTGTGTGTTAGAACCAGCAAGGCATTTGTCTGGAGGGAAGGACATTAGGGGAGGTGGGCAATGGAAGAGATAGGATGGTTTGGGAGATGATTGTAACAGTAGATTTCTTTTCATCTGCATGATTTGGCAATTTTTCTTGAACCAGGAATAAAAAAAGGGCAGTAATTCCAGTGAACTTGAGGTCAGTGTGCAAGCACAATGCTGATTATTGCTCAAGAAGGAACTTGTGTGCTTTTCCCTGTCACATTAAAGGAATCTTGTGCACCCAGAAGCTGTTCATATAACCTTTTTTTTTTTTCTTTTAAGTTTACAAGAGCTCAGCAGTTAGTTTACTGAAGGCATGTCATTCAAACAAACCTGTTGAAGCTCCATAGAAATCAAATAGGAGGACTAAATCATGCTGTTATGTGTTGGGTCAAAGAGAGGATTCATGACTATAACCAAATTGTTTGTCTGTACCTTGCTTGATGGTTTGGTAAATCTAAGAACGTGATAAATCTAAGTAAATCTAAGAATGTGATAGATTTTTTGAAGATTTTTTACTGTTTTGTTCATTGCATCTGGATATGTAACTATAAATGCACTCAGGTTTCTTTTCCACACTAATGCCTTTTTAAGAAAGAAGCAGTCTGTTAAACTTCCTTGAAAAGTTTTAAAAATCTGCAATGTTTATAGAGGAAGCTGGTTTGGTAAAGGGAGAATTGAGAAACTACAGTGTAGCCTTTAGGAGCCAGTGAAACTATTTTTTTTTCTTCTAGAAATTTTCCTACGTTGGCAAACATTGAAAGGAAGAAGGAAATGCAGATGCAGAAGGAGGAAAGGGGAGAAGTGCTGACTACCCAGCAGTTTGGGTAAGCGTTTTGAACCAAGCTTGTGCTTTCCTCTCAATGAGTTCAAAAGTGTGCTCTCCTACTGCGGTCTCCCAGTACTTGCTGCTTCCACTGTATACAGCATCTGGCTGGCCTTTAGGAGAGGACAGGCCATTTGACAAACTGCTGATGTAATATTCTTTTGTTTACTTCATAGTGCTCCAAAGCCCACTTCACTTAAATGAAACAATAACTACAATAAAAATCTGGTATTCTGGCTTGTTTGAGAAATCCGCTTTCTAGTGGCCACTCATTAGATCATCATAACCTTGGTCTCTGAAAAATTAGTAGGGGACAAAAGTCATGTAACATAATGATTCCACATGGTTTAAACCTTTATTGCCTGTAAAAGGCCAGCAGAGCTTTTTATCTTACTCTTTCTCCTTTCTGATGATAAATCAGTAGTCAAGTGAAGAAGGGAAAATGATAAAGATGATGGAGGGTAGAAAAAAGAAGCAGCACTACTGAAGGTATATTGAGAACTCTATGAAAATAAAGTTAAACCTATCTGCTACCATTGTTCTGAGCTAGTACTTACTTGTCTTGGATTTTTGTCTGTTCTCTGCCTTATAAATTATTTTCCAGCATGGTTTTGTTCTCTCTGTTTCATTGTTAGATGGAACCAGCTAACTTTATTAGCTCTGCTTTAGGGCCTGTAGGAAGATTATTTAAAAAAAAAAAAAAATTATAATGAGCCACAATCCTAAAATATCATTTGTTTAAACTAGAGTGACTGAGCTGGAAGGCAGGAGCAGACTCAGTCCTAAGGGGCTCTTGGTAAATGCCATTTTCTGCTGCATGGAAGTGAAGCTGGGGTTTGCCTAGCTTTTTGTATAGGGGGTGACAGCAAACAAAACAAAACTTGTGCCATGGTAAAATGGTAGAGCTAGTGCAGAAAAAGAAAATAAGTTACTGTAATTTATTAAATCTGGACAGTGCAAATTACCTTGTTGCAGCATGTGCTTCAGAATATCCGGCACTTACCTGCCCCCACTCAGCCAGTTGCCTTTCCTGACCAAAAGGTTTATAGAGGACTGAAGTAAAACTTCCTTCAAAGGATATAAAGTTGCAGGAGTGCTTTGCCCCCGAGGAACCAAACTTGGGCATTGAAACTACAGCAGCAAACATATCTGATATTATGTTTGGAGATTCTTAGGAGCAAAGGTGGATTTTCTTTGTCACAGTAACAAGCTGTTTAATGTCTACACATTTTATTTGCTAACTTCTGTGGCCCTGAGTCAGATGAATCAAGTGGTCTTGAATGTCCATCAGCAATTCCATGCTGTTATATTTGTTAGTAACTTAATATCTGGAAAACTGTTAAGGGAAAAAAAAAAAAAGGCCTCAAAATTGCAGGCTGATTCTAGAAATGTCTTATTTTTCTCCCTTCCCTCCCCTGAGCTAGTAGC
Organism: Parus major; assembly: GCF_001522545.3. Lineage (NCBI taxonomy): Eukaryota > Metazoa > Chordata > Aves > Passeriformes > Paridae > Parus > Parus major. Next base: position 60,183,476 of record NC_031768.1, on the reverse strand, counting down.
ACTCTAGACTTGGTGAACTGTCCATAAGCTGTTGTTTCTGCTATGTATGTCAACAGTAAAGATTCTGGAATTGGTGCTTATCTGGCAAATTTACTAATGTGTGAGGAAAAAATAGAATACAGCTTGTTCCCTGCAAGCTGTACTATTCAAGCAAATAGCTAAGTAATATTTAGAAAGGATTAGATGCTTAACACTTCCATGGTGCTTTCCATTTGTGGTTCTCTGAAGTGCTTTGCAGCTCTTAGTCTCAACATCCCTGTGTGTGAGATCAGAGATGCAGAAGGACCTCTTTGGAAGCCTGTTTGCTCAGAACACCTGAGTAATAGTGCACAGCTATCCTTGACCTCTGAATGGAGAGTGAAGAGCAGGGTCTTTTCCCTGAGGGAATGGCAGAAAGCAGGTGCCAGGCTGATGTTTGCTGGGACATGTTTTTGACCATGAGGTTTATTTCTGGATGTTTGACGCCCCAGGGAATTTAGAGAGTTTTTAACCCTTGGTTGTTTAACCCTTCTAGGTTGTACAACATGCTGAATTTAGATCCTGGCTGTACAAATTCAGAAATGCAGTTTTCTCTCTTGTTGGAGTTGAATCATAGGAGATAATATTAGCTTTCTTTTGTGGGTGAGAGACTGATGCACAGGAAGGCAGTGGTTTGCCACTTGTGCCACAGGAACACTGTGGTGGGTGATGCCATCAAGCATGAGCAATCAGTGTTGGGCACTGTTAGCGAAATGACTGGAGAATGACATTAAATAGGTTTTGTTGTGATATAAAGTCATTTTGAGTGCTATGACAGGCCTTGTTCTCTTCTCAAGAAGGATTTGATAAGGCCAGAAAAGGATGGAAGAGAGGAATGCTGGTAATGGGAACAAATCTGAACAAGCAAAGTAGTGGGTGGCTTGAAAGGCCTGTGTGATGGAGGCCTAGAAAAATTTCATATGTGGAAGAGGTGAATAAATTGTGATTATACACTGTTTCTCTTAACTCAGGAGGGATGGGGTACTAAATTACTTGTTTAGACCTCAGAATGAAGACAAAAAGAAGTCCTTTGTCACAAAATAGTAACACCTCGCTGTAAGATTTTAGGGAGGCCAGACACAAGCACAGCATCCCGCATCATGAGGCATGTGGTGGACATGGGATAATAGGACCTCAGCCATGCTGTAGGTGAGACTGAGGCAGGGAGAGCTGATCAGAATCAACCATGGGACTTATGCAGGACAGGAGATCTTGTGTAGTAATTGCTGTTGTAATGTGCTGATGATTAGTTACAGTCTTGTTTAGCTGAATTAAGTTTCTATTGCTTGGAAATAAATATTTTAAGGAAGCTTCAGTTGTCCCTTCTGTATTCGCTCTTCTCTCTTGGTCACATTTATTTTTTATCTATAGAATTCGACCAGAGTTTGTTAAGCTTTCCAGGTATCTTCCTATCAACATGTGTTTATAGGCTAACCTGGAAGATAATGGAGGATAAGTGGAACCAGCATGCTGTGCTCTTCCTGTATTTCAGGACTTGTTATTTTGTTTCAGGTTTTAAAAAATACATTATCCTGATGGACATTTCTTTTATTCCTTTTCCTTGGAATAGAAAAGTTGAATGGCATGTTAGTTGGAGGCGGGAGTAGGTAGTCATTGCAGCTGATGGTGTCAGATGGCTGAATGGATTTGGTGCAGCAAGATGCTTGTCAGAACTGTAACTAGAAAAAAGAGACTTCAGCAGTGAAAGAATGTTTATAGTAGATGCTTTCCATTAAACTTCTTGTTGCCACTGTTCTGAATGACTTTAATGCTTAAGTGAAGACAGTATTTGTTGACCGTGTTATCTGAAATGAAAACGTCGTCCTCATGTTGCAGGTTATCGCGGAACTTTCTTAGCCCATATTTCTTGGCCTTGTTGAAAACTGAAAACTAAAAGTCACGAACTTCAAACTGTTCATTCAGGTTCCAGTTTTGTCCCATTACCCTGCCTGAGATGAGGTGTGACTGATTTTGTGGTCTGTCACCTCGTGTTAGCCGAGCTGGTGTAAGTCCTGGCATCGTTCTGTATTGCTGAACCTTAAACAAGGACCTCAGCCATTTGGTTACATCAGTTGTTTTTATTCTCATACCTTATCATCTGTATGAGCTTTCTGTTTCTCTTCTTCAGCAAAATGAAGGGGATGTGGAAACCTCAGGAAAATGGAGAGGCCCGTGGGCATCAAGGAAGACACAAGAGAAGACGATGGCGCCCATTCTGGAAGAAATTTAGGAAAAACGGCAGCGATTATCATGAACATGCAACTCAAAATGAAGCCAATGGACCAGAAAACAGCACATGTGAAAAGGAACATGAAAAACAAAATGCTTTGGCAGGCCAAGCACATGAGGAAGATGTGGGGAAAGACGTGGACCCTCTTGGTCTTCTGGCAAACAGTGATGTTGGTAAGATGAAGGAGCTTGAAAAGGTTTTATTTTAAATAGTTGTTTTAAGTTTAGGTGCGGAGACTTGTGCTTGCTAGTCACCGTTTTGTAAGTCTGACATGAAGTTTGTTCTTACATGTTCTGATGTAAATATTGTACAGTAGTCTAAAGGCCATGCAGCACCAACTTAGGTTGCTAAATTAACATCTGAGATAACAAAATATAAAACTAGAAGAAGAATTAAGTACTTCAACAGCCAAATTATTCTCAAACACTGTTAAATATCCCTTTGTGGTTTTGAAAATGACAATATTTAGAAAGTGAAAACAAATGGATTTCCTTATATGAGTTAAGTGAATTACTTAAAATGTCAGTATTTTACTTTTAATTCTGTTCTTTGCTGTATTATTACTCTTGATATTCTCCATATGTGTGTGTTCTCTGAAGTATTGCTGCTTAGTTTTTTGGATTTGGTTTTTTGTTGCGGTTTTTTCGTGAGCATGTCTTATTTCCTTGTGCTGGCAGCAATATAAATTCTTCAGATCTAACTATTTATAATATAGTCAGCAGTGATGCAGTACTCCTAGAATATGGCATGTAAGCTGACTTGTACTCTGGCTATTTTTAGCAACAAGGGTAGACGTTCCCTGGAAAGATGTCTGATGCTGAATTTTTCCTCTTGAAAACATAATCTTTAATTAGTGAGAACAAGAACTCAGCATCCCTATGCAATTTGTTTATTCCATTAATCTTTGCGTGTTGGGAAACTTAAGTATGCTTAAATATATCTGTATTTCCTTGCAGCATCTGTGTTTTACTTTAATGATAAAAGGTCTAATTATGCTAAAGTACAGCTAGTGACTTCTGTTATAGTAGGTAGAGAAGGAATGCAGTACTTGCTTATTACACATTATTAAAGCTACTTGCAACGTTTTATACAATTGAGAAACATAGCCAAAACAAATAATAACAAACACAATATAAATAAATAGAATTTAAAAAAAAACAAACCAAGCAACCAAACAGAACAGCCCAAATACATTATATTACTGGATAGGTACATATTTTTGGTTCTCCTCTTTTTTTTTTTTTTTTTTTAAATCCCCCTGATTGGCTTCTAAATCCTTCTCCTCCATCTCAGAACTAAATTCAGCAAGACTTCAAAACATACTATGAAATCCTCTCTTTCTTTTTACCTACACTTGATAACAAAGCCTACAATTATATTTGGTATGCAGAGAAGGAAGCAGAAAGCTCAAGCTTGTGTTCAGGAAACTTTTTGTTTCAGTAACTTTGCTGGCAGGACTGTAAACCATTGGAGGTACCAGTTTACTACCACCTATCTGTAGAGAGTAGACAAATGTGGGGGGTTTTCTATCAGTCCACAGCATTGAGCAGTTGTGCCCAACATCAGGTGTGTGTGGTGCTGAGACAGGGATTTAGCAGCAAGGCTGGCTGTTGGCAGCTTTGTTGGGAAAAATCCCTCTTTCCTTTTCTTTCCTTGCAGAATCTGACAAGGATGAGGCAGCTGAGGAAGATGGGAGACTGGGAATGACAGTTGTTCCCCGGCAGGTGACCTCTGCCCTTACCGCGCTGTCGGTCAACTACAGCAGCTCATCTGACAGTGAGCCCGAAGGTGTGTAGGAACAACCTCTGCCCTTCTCCTCTCCCCTTCTACCCTGTGTCACACTGTGGTGGTGGGGACTGCAAGCAGGACTGTGGCTTTTTTTGCTATCCTTTTCCCAGCAGCATGTCCTGGGTTGAGAGAGGAGGCATAAAATGTCTTTGATTAGATTGTGTGTCATCAAATCTCCCAAGCCTTTTCTCCCCTAGTTGGGGGAAAACAGGGAACCTGTTTTCAGTCTTGCTTCAAATCATGTTTGAGTAGTACTAGGAAAAAGCTGTTATTGTCCCTCTGTGAACTAATTTCCACATCCTTAAGGGCTTTTTCCATAGAAGGCTGCTGGGTGTTGAGCTCTCTGTTACTTGGATTTTGTGCTACTCTCTATGCATCAGTGTGTGGGGAGGAATTGCTGCTGCTGCTTGTTTTTGTGAATATTTACTATGCCTTACTTGCCCTGGGTGGCCTACCCAAAGTTAAGAGACCATCTAGCAGACAGTGAATTGAACTTGGGCATCCTCTGCCCTAACTGTATCATGATTTTCCCAGCAGCCAAATTTGCAGCAAGCTATATTGTGAAGCAATGTACTTCTTAAGTGATAAGAAGGCAGAGGTTTAAAAATCTTGATCAGGTCTTATTCCTTTTATTTTTCTTTTTGAGCTGTAGAATTGAAATAACTTGTTTTCCTTTCTGTGAATGTTTAGAGATTATTCTTTTATTTAAAAAGAGAACCCAACCCAAACAAAACCCTCCCTTCCTCCAAGTAAACCTTTAACATCTCCGCATCAGGTTGTGCAAGCAAGAATAATACTAACGAACTGCCAATGCATGGGGATATGAGCCTGTTGAAGAGGCTTTTAAGTCTGAGATGAAAGTGTGTTCTTTTTCTTTAAGAAATCCCTGTCAAGACTGCAACAAAAGCTAAGAGAAACCAGGCTGTGCTCAGAAATACGCCTCAAACTACTCCTGCTCCTCAGAGTCAGAAACCAAATCAATACCGCCCAGAATGTTCAGGCACAACGTTAACAACGTTAAAGAGCTCGAATTCAAAAGCGCGTCCCCCCAGAAGGCCTGATAAGCGGGGCAGGAAAGCATTACCTCGCCTTCCCAAGCGCCGTCCAACGCTGCTGGAAATGGTAAGAGGCTAAAATAATGCCTCCTGTGCATGAGTAGAACTGTTTGTGTTTCTTCTCTTCCCTTGAGGAAATTAGAGCAGTCTTAGCCCTTAGTTAGCACAGGGCTATAGTATAAGAATAGTAAAAGGGAACATTTCACTTGGAGAAGGTGAAGATGCTTTAATGGATAAATAGAAATACCCTAGCATGCATTCAGGTAATGACTGACCGGTAAGCAAGAGACAACAACTGAATCATGTGTCTGAAATGAGCTGCACAAGGAGCAAGCTCTTTGTTCCTCTTTCTTCCCTGTGGCAGTATCCAGTAGGTTTTGTTTGTCTGTAATCCCAGCAGCCATGGTCTGATCTTTTTGCCCCCAGCTTTGCTGTTCAGCCATGTTCCTCTGCTGGAGGAGCACACAGTTCTTCTTCCACATGCAAAGAGATCTTGTTGAGAAGTGTGTTGGTGACTTGAACTACAGAGTGGCGTTGAGCTGCAACCTGTTTGCAGAAGGGTTTCTTCTCTAGGCATGTTTAGATCAATCTGAGGGACAGCACCTTGAAGAGCAGCAGGTCGTGGTGTCTCAGAAGGGTAGAAAGATGTTTGTAGGCTTGAGTTCAGGGTATTCCCAGTAGCAGTGAAAAGCAACCCATTTGGCTGCAAAGTTTGGTGTCTTTCTTTAGAAAGCTCCAACAAAACCTTGGAGCTTTTATTGTATTTATTACTCAAAAGCAGTACTACTATTATGATTCCATAAAAAGCATAAAACTCCTCCATCAAGGGAAGACTTGCAGTGGGCAAAACACAGGAGAAAGCAGGGTGCCACTGACATCAGAGCTCTGAAATAGCACAGGAAGTTTCGGCAAGAGATACCCTGATAAGGTACGTCCCAAGCTGCAGATGTGGGAGAAATCCCTCAGTAGTCTTTTTAGCACATAGTACCATTACTGCCAAGAATTAAAGCTCCTAGTGACTGAAAAGGAAGTGTTTGTCCTTTGTGTAGCTCCCTAAGAATGCTGTTGCCTTTATCACTTGCTCTTCAAAGTTGTTGGTGATCAAAGCAGTGATGACTCTGGAAGAACGTGAGATGAAGTCCCACATGCTGAGAGAAGCTGGCAGTATATAGGAAACCCGAGTTGAAGCTTGCCAGTATAGTCCATTTTTAAAATTGCACTTTAGTGAGGTTTTTTTGCCATTTCAAATTGCTCAGAGTTGTTTTTAAAGAATGTGTACTGTGGCTATGAATCACACAGGAGGGCCTGAGGTTTGCAGGTAGGTTTCACTATCATTAGAAATGGCCAGTGTGTAAAAATCTTGAGTAGGAGCGAGGTGGAAGTTTTACAAAATCGATCCAGAAGGTGCATTAGAACACTAAAGAAAGGTTGTTGCATCAATGAAATTACTTTTTTTTTTAGAAAAAAAGGAAAGTAGGAGAATAGCTGTAGGTATCTCTTGGCAGTCATTCAGCAGTGAGCTTGGGCACTACTAAAACATGTTTATTGTAGGCATGCAAACACTGATGTGTATTTAGTCATTCTCTAGGCTGACAAAATCAAAAGCTTTTGTATCAGTGGAGAGATACCCATCCCTGTATTAAAAAACGAAATACAGAGATACAGTCTTTGATAAGGTGATTGCTGCAGCCCAACTGGGCCCTAATTTGGCCATTTGGGAATTAACCAGTTTCTCCCAGTTGAACAAAGAGAACTTGCTATGAGAAATAGCTATGCTATCCCTTGTCTGCCCTGAAGTACATTTAGTTCAGATAGAGGGTTTCTGAAGGTTAGTTTTAGGTGTCAGCTGCTTGTAACACCCCTTAGCAACTGATCTAAGTAGAAATATTCAGACTTAAAAGTGGCCGGTTAAACCACTGTTCAAAGTTGTAACAATGAAAAAAGCTTCTTGGTGACATTACAAGCCAAACATCCAAATCTGCAGTGTGTAATACGGCTCTCCTGCAAATGATCAGGTAGTTACAGATTGAGCTACTTGGCTCAGATTTTGTTTGTTCATGCTACGAGTTCTGCTGACACTCACAATGAAAAAGGTTCATTTAGTTCTCTGGCTGATAGGTTTCTTTTTCCTACTACCAAAGTGAATTTCAATGAGGTTAAAGTCAATGAGGAAGGCCTCCAGCACTTTGATTACTAGAATTAGGTTGCTGTATGTATTATAGCCCGAGCCAGTTACTGCTGCTTAAATCCATGGTCTGGTACTTGATGAAGGATGCCCTTTCCTTGTATTTATCTTTTACTCATAGGGGGTTTAAATTAAAAATGCATGGGATATTAAATTGCAGATACAGTATAACTCAAAGTGTGAAAAATGATAATAGACCTGCTACCCTGATGTACTGGAATGCATTGCCTGGTATTACATACTGTTAGGGATACAGTCCATGATATGAGAACATCATTGTCTCTGGTATGGCAATCTCCAGCCCCATGTGTCCAGGACCTGTGTGAGAGAGCCAGCTGTTTAACTTGAGAGGTGTTGGAAATTACTGAGTAGATCAGTATATTGTGCTATGCTTTTATCAGCTACAGAGCAATAGAGAGGAATGTGCATCATCTTCTCTTTTTTTTTTGATTTCCAGTTACTGGCCCAGGACATCCGACATGAAAGGAATGTAATTTTGCAGTGTGTTCGATACCTCATCAGAAATAACATGTTTGGACTTCATCTTAAAACAGAACCACAGGCTGAAGCAGAAACTGAACAGTCCTCTACACCTACAGCAGAGCCTTCTATGGACAAACCTGATGAATCTAATTGTTTTTGTAGCTCTGACCTTCAGTTAGAAGGAGGAGAAGAAGATGCATTATTAATAGCCCAGGGTGAGAAAGAACCTGTGGATCAGACTTCACAGATGGCTCAGTTGGCAGATGAGGACACGTGGGAAACCCCATCAATTCAGTGTGAAGGAGCTCCATAGAGGATGTCTCTTACGGACAGTAAAGCAAAAGCTTACATTTTCTATCCAACTGATACTTTTTGAAGGACATCAGTATAACAAAGAATCATTAAAGTACATACTGAGAGCTGTTAAAACCACTTTCCTGATCTGTTCTGCCCTAGGTGGCCATTCCCTTGGAAAACATGTCAAGTAATTCCATTCCCACATGGCACAAAGGCAACAGTGGCACAGAGTATGACCTTCCCTAGAGCAGGTGCTGATACCTGCTCTAGAGCTTTAGAGTTCTTACCTTCTTAGGAAACGTGTGTGAGCCCATCCCCAGAGCAAAGCAGGATAGATCTTCCTTATGTGAAGTCATGGTCTGGTGTGTGTGGAGTATCTTGAGCATCCAGAAATATTTCAGTGTAGTTTCAAAATGGCAATTCAGTGCACACATTATTTTACTTCAGCTATTATAAGATATATCCAATATAAATCTAATACATCCAGCGTAAAATATGGAAGATATAACTGACCTGGCTCAAAAAGTACTGCTTGTAACAGGAGCCTCTTCCTCCCTGAATTAAGTTGTTAATGGAGCAGAGAAATTGAAAGTAGGGTGCAGGTTTTATTTATTCAAAAAGATAAAAAAATAAAGATACTATTAACTGCTTGCATCAGTGCTGGGTTGCTAGTTGACCTCTGGTGCCCAATATTGAGCTTTATCTGCTATTACAGTTATTGCCTGACAAATTAACCCCTGAAGCAAGCCCTCAATATCATTATCAAAGTTTAGAAAGCTTACCAAGAGTTACTGGTTACCTTTTGCTTATAGGTTGGAAATTTATTAGTTGGCCTGGAAGAATGCCTTGGTACATTGTTAAGATGCTCCTACAGCACCCAGTGATTGTTTTATTTTTCATGGGTTTGTGCATACATCCATACTGTTAAGAGCACTAAAAAATGCATCAGCCAAGGTTTAGAAACAAATTTAGTCTTTTGATTATATTGTGCATTTGTTTGCCAGAACGCTTCTTATCAAGGGCAGACATTAGTTTGTCACATTGACACTGAAAACATGCCACAAAAATAATCTGTTCTCAAAGCCTCTGCTTCAGAATCTGCTCTTTGTCTTTTAGCCATGGTTAAATGTTGCACTTGGCTCTCAGGGACTGGCTTCATTTTCTTTTTCTTTGGTAGAAGTCTGGCCTTCCGTTCCACCATCTGAAATAGGGAGACTCAAATAGCATTTTTTTATTGCCTAATAGCTGTATTTTCTTTCCTTTAGTTGCTTAACTTGTGCCACACATCTCATTTGTGGAGTATAGGAAACAAGAAGTAGTTGAAAATTCTATCCTGCTGCTCTGCTATTTATAACTACAACTGCATATTGTGTTTGCAATGCACTGTCTAAATTTATGGAATTATATAAATACCAACACCCTTATAAAAGTCGTGTGTCTCAAGGATATATGTGCAGAATAGAAGCAGCGATCATAAACATTTATATTTCCAAGGCAGATGATTCATTCTTCCCATGATGATCTCACGAGCCATCTCAATCTCACTGACTTGCCTCTGGCTCTTACAGTTTTACTGCAATGAAAATACCAGTGAAGAACACTCAGCCACGGAGATCTGGCACTCGAGCAGAACCTGGTTTCAGAGTGGAGTGGTACAAGTGCTGTTGAAAGCATAAGTAACAGCTGCAGGAAAATAAATTGATGTCTTGAATTTGCTATTAAATTGCACTTTAAACAATCCTGTGTCCTATCAAGGTGATGGCAGAGCTTTCTTTGACTGTACCCTTTGATGTTGTGTTTAAAAAGACAGAACCTTTACCGTGAATTCTTTATACTGTTGTCATTATGACTTAACAATATTAAACTTTTGCACAAAACCAAAAACTGTCAGAAAAAAATATTTTTAAGTCCGTTTCATATAGATAGAAAGAAGTAGGTTTCTTCATAGGCATAAACCAGAGGTTTTAACCTAAGACTTATTGCATACATGAAGAACTGCTGTTTTTCTCATAGCAAGCCATTTTTGCCAACTAATATAGCAGCCATGTGGAGGCAGACAGTGCAGTGATGTCAAACCCTGAACTGCAGTCTTGGTCAATGGTAGGAGGTCTCTGTCCCTTCCTCTCCTGCAGTTTTCTTTTCCTGATCTTCCAGACCACATACTTCAGACTTCACGTACCCTTTCCTGCTCATCAAGGATGTGCTTTCTTAGTACTTTGGATTCAGCCTTTGTATTGGAAAGGTGCCATAATGACCTTCTCTGGTACTGTCAAATGCCTGCAGGCTTTTCTGGTCCCTGCAGTTTATCTGCTCTGGGTTAGCAGAGGTGGGTTTTCACTCAAATAAAATACCTCTCTGTGTCTGTAAGAAGAGCCTGTTGTTTCTGACATGCTGCTGAAGCCTATGCCTTTAGTAAGCTTTGTGTAGCTTTTAGCTTTCTCATTGTCTTGATTTGGGGTGGTAGTTTCTTTAAGTTTTTTTTTGCAGTGTTATTAAGAAAAAAAGAATCCTACTGCTCAGTCTTTGTGACTCACTTTAGATAAAAATATTCCAGTGACAACCTTCACACTTCTGAAATTTTATTTTTTATCTTTCTTCTTTTGTAACTTAGCTACTGAAAATGTAGTTGTAGGCGTCTAGTTTAAATTCAGTTCCCTTGGGCTTTGCTGTTTTTTTGTTTGTTTTAAACCCATCTCACCTACTGAGCTAGAAGAGTTGAGAGAGGGAAGAAAAAATCAAGACTACTCATTTGTGGAGGTGCAGCTTAGTCAATTTAGGCTTGTCTGTGAAGAAAATCATTTGTGCTACAACACAGCTGCTCCTGGGAGGGTAAGGGAAATGAGTGGTGGGCATTTCTAATCTGTGTGACTCCTTGGTCAGTGAGGGCTTTTGCAACTGATTTTACATGTCGATGTTGCAGTCCTTGGCACTGAAAGCACAGGAGGGGGAGTGGTTTGATTAGCCCTGCACCAAAGGGAGGTGCTGTCCCTGCTGCCAACGCTCTGGTCCTCTGTGTCACAACTGGGTGTCCCTCGTGGTTCCCCTTGTTCCTGTGACTGCTAATCCAAGTCATGTAGTGCAGTCATTATTCAGAATGACAGTCATGCAGTCCTAGCAGATCTTAGATGTTTGAAAAATGTTGAGGAATAAATACAGGCTCTGGGCTGGTGGTTCTGTCAAAGGCAGAAGTGTGCATGGAATGCTGCATTCCCCAAGGTGTCTGTCCGGCATACTGCATCATTCTGACCATCTGTGAAAGCACAAGAGAGAAAGAGAAAGTTCATGAGGACTGTAAAGAAAACAAGGATCAGTTCAGGAGGATCTCAGCCCCTACAGCTTCATCAGCTTCACCTTGACCTCACAGAAGGTGGAGTAGATACTAGCAGAACCTAGAAACTATTTCCAGACATTGTAAAGGTTGGGTTTGGGTTGGAAGGGGCCTTATACTGGTTCGAACCCCCTAACATGGGCAGGGACACCTTCCACTAGACCAGGCTGCTCAAAGCACCATCCAACCTGGCCTTGAGCATTTCCAGGGATGAAGCATCCACAGCTCTTCTGTGCAAAATATTCTAATTCACGCCACCCTCACAGTAAAGGATTTCTTCCTATTATCTAACACACAAGAAGATATTTGGGTTTAGTCAGCAGTGTTTTATGAAGTTTTATACTTTATCAATCAGCTAGGCTTTTACAGAGTGTCGCTGTTGGACACAAAATGAGTCACACAGATGCAGCTCAAGGTGTGGTGAAAGAAAGAGACCTTTATTTTCTTTTCTCAGTATTTATAAGTTTCTGACCACCATTGGATAGTCGGGTTGACACCTTTTCAACCACACTGGCCGTGAGAGATGTCCATCAAAAGGTGTGTATCAGGAAGAATGTACACATACCTATGTTTACAGTTACTGTCCTGGGAAAGTCTTTAGAAGCTATGTCAGCAAGCTCAAAAAGCTGAGTTTTCAGGGCAACAACAGAGAGATTACTTGCTTGATTGTCTGAGGCGAGAGCAGTGGATATTAGGAGCTCATTGTAGATTTGGCGAGGCTATAGATGCTGTGTCCTATAAAATTCTTATTGGTGAGGTATGGGCTGGGTAGGTGGATGATGAGGTAGACTGAACACTTGCTGAAGTGCCAGGCTCAAAGGGTTGTGATCAGCCACCAGCAGGTTGAAAGAAGTGATCCTTTCTCTCTGTTCAGCACTGGTGATGTCCATCTGGAGTGCTGGGTCCAGTGCTGGGCTGCCCAGTTTAGGAGAGACATGGACATACTGCAAGTCCAGTGCAGGGCCACAAAGGTGATGAAAGGATTGGAGCATCTTCATTATGGGGAGAAGCTGAGAGTGCCTGGAAAAGAGAAGGTTCAGGGGGCTTTTATCCATGTGGATAGACACCTGATGGGGGAAATAAAGGTGTAGAGAAAGGCAGGCTTTCCTCAGTAGTGCCCATGGACAAGATGTGAGAAAAGCACCCCTAATGGAAATATGGGAAATTTCTTTTCAATATCAGAAGAAACATTTTTACTATGAGAGGGATCAAACACTGACACAGATTTCCCAGAGATGTGGAGTGTCCATCCTTGGGGATATTCAAAACCTGACAGGATGCAGGATGCAGCCCTGAGCAGGCTGCTGTGAGTGAGAATTGGGAGGGATGATCTCCAGAGCTGCTCACCAGCTTCAGCTGTGCTGGGACTCTGCAGGCTGAAGTGGATGTGCTGCTCAGATTTGCTTGTTGGTGCAAATCCCTTGCTGTGAAGGTAGTCCCTGATGAAATGACAGGGCAGACAGACCCTGTGGGCTGGCCTGCCTGCACAAGGCTGATGGACTGCATCAAGTATTGAAGGGAAGGTCCAAACTCATCACCCACAACAGCTGACATGACTCCATGGCCTACATTTGTCCCTAGTGTTTGCCCTTGTGCAACCTTGAACTTCAGCTCTGTGCATCAATTTGCAGAGAAGGATGCTAAATCCAGCACTTCAACTCTCCTTGCGGTGCAATTTGAGATGGATGAATGAAAAATGCTGTGTAAGTGTTGGGTTTTGCTTTTACTTGGTGAGGTGAAAAAGAGTCATGTCGGTCTGGGTATTCACTGGTGTAGTCTGGGAATGCTCAATACCTGAAAGAAACTCCCACTCTCCCTACTTTTCATTACTCTTCTGGCTTATGTTGTGTGACTCTCTTCCTAAATTGTCCTCTGATTTCTAAATATACCCTTCAGGGGGTGGCTCTTGTTTGGCAAGACAGCTTTCTTGGCAGGGCATAATTTTTCCATCTTTTTTTGTATACCTAAAGGAAGCTGTATAGCCTGTGTGTGAGCATGGGCTCTTGTACAAAGGCGATACCAGTTCAGTAAAATAAAACTTGTGCTGAGGAGTATCTGACACATCAAAACTCCTAAGCGGTTATAGGAGCAGCTGTTTTGGGTGAGGGGAAATCCAGTGTGGATTTAATTTTCTTTCAGGCTGACTAAAGTCTTAATGAAAACACTGATGTGGGTACTTGTTGGGGAAAAGGAAACAAGAAATTGGAACAAGTGCAATGTGCAGTTGGAGGGAAACAAGTTTGTTTTCTATTTGTCACAGCAAGCCATGTACTGAGTTGTTAAACCTGCTTCCCCCACTCCAGTCTCACCATCTTGCTTTCTAAACATGGGCTGATGTGCTTGAATGGTGGAAGTGTATCACTGGCTTTGAGAAAGCTGAAAGAAAATTGCACCAATACAATGCCTATACTGATCCATGCTCTCTTGACTAGTGGATATGTTCAGAGCTTGGTGCCTTTTGAACTCTGTTTCCTTGGCAAACAGTTGGGGTAAAATAACTAATTTCCCACTGGACTGACTTGCGGATGGATCTGGGCAAAAAGGATATTTTTTTCAGTTCCAGAAATGGCCTGAAACATGCCAAAGTACACCTGTTTGCAATGATTTCAGAAGAGATTTCTTTCTTATGTTTGTCCAGAGTATAACATGCATGGGACATTTGTTTTAGGTGAAACCTATCATTTCACTGGATGCTGGAGAGAGGCAAGGTGATGCTTGGAGTATTCCTGGTGAGGGACACACGAAGGCTTCCTGTCATTGGGATGCCCATCTCCCAAGCAAGTACTTTTGTTAATTTTCTTGTTAATCAAAGCTGTATGCTTCCTTCACCTTCACCTTCACCTGCTCCTGCTCCTCCTCCTCCTCTGCTGGGGATGGAGTATGTAGTCCACACTCTCTCTCATTTGCTGGAGTTACTAAGTAAACCCAACCTGAATTGGAAAATAGCAGTGGGATTACTTAAAACCACATTCCTCAGCAAGTTTGTGGTTTGTAAAACTCTTAATACTGCTGTACTTAAATCTAAACCCTCTTTATTTTCTTTTGGTCCCTTAGCAAAGAGATTTTGACTTTCAAGGGCAAGATGTCAGTATTGTACCAGGCAATATTGGAGGGAAGCTGATTGCATCATATAGTAGAAAAATGTTATTGTAGTTTTCCCCACCCTTCTAAAATTCATTATGAATTTTGGTGCCTGTTTTTTTGAGTCATTAGGTGATACTCTTTATAGATATTTTCTCACAAGAGAGAATGAAATTTGTCTTCCCTTGCACCATGGAGAGAAAATAACAATACTGAAAAAAGCGTCTTTTATTGCCCTTTGTTTTCATGGCCAGGAGCACAATTTCCATCTCAGTTTCAGATGACCCTTTCAGAGAACATGGTGTCTGTGAGCCCATGACTTCCATCCACACATGGGAGCTCAGAGCTGGTGTCTGAGCTTCTGTGACATGCCCTGAGAATAGTCCAAGATGACCAGAATCAATATCTGGTGCTCCCCAAGAACAAGGGTGTGTGGAGGGAGTATCCTTTCACTTCCTGTGTGTACCTATATTTTAAAGTGGGTATAAATAGTGTTTGGGTAATGTATTTGAATATAGATATTGGTAAAATAATGTAAATTTGTAATATTTATGAGATTAATGTCCTCATATTGGTGGTTCCCGGCCCATGCCAGACAGGAACCCCCATCCCCTTTGCCTGTGGGACTGCTCCTCACTTTCCACCATGGAAAATATTGGGGGAACCCTGGCATAAGCATCTTGCTGGAGCCTCTGCTATGCAGTCAGATGTGGCATAAATACAGCAGTAATGTGGAAAGTGAGTCTCCTCTTTGGGAAACAACTGATTCATTGTCATCATTAAAGCTAGAGGCAATGTGGAGCACAGGCTGTTCTTGGTGGAGGATTACAAGATTCTGTTGGGATTTAAGGACGGAAATACATGCAGGATTTCCTTTAAAAAGCCCTGTGCTTGAGTAGCTGTTTTGTTGCTACACTAAAAACTGAAAACCTCGGGCTAGTGGGCCTTTTTCTGAATTTTTGGGGTGTTTTGGCACACCCTGCATCACGTCAATAGCAGTGTGATGTACTGACGTGCCACTTCAAGTGCTAAAAATGCAGCTCTGTATTGGAGTTTTTTGATGAGGGTGCTGCAATGGTGTTCTTAATTAAAGCACCACAGCATGCACAGATAAAAAAAGTGTGGGACAGTCACTTGTGGAGGAAAATGCAGGCTACTGGTACCTGCCTCCAGCCCTTCTGGTTCAAAGGGACAGGAGCACTGGCTGCATGCAGGCAGCCCAGGGTTTTGGTGGGAGTGCAGATGATGATGCTCCATCCCATTAAGCAAAGCAGGCCAAGACATCAGCCCACTGACCCATCTGTGTCTCAAGGCCAAGTCAACATCCCTCTGACCCACTTTGAATTTACCACTTAATTCGTCTTCTCCAGTGCTATAAATAATTCAGCCAGAGGCAGTTCAATGGTGATAAATAGGACAATAAACCTGGTACTGCAGTGAAGGCTACAAAGAGAGCAGCGCTTTTAATTGACTGTTGCGCGGTGACTGGGGAAAGCAGAGAAAACTCACTCAAAGCACTGCACACAAACGTCACCGAGCACAATTCTTTGATGGCTTTGAAGTTTCCTGGAGTAATTCAGCCCTTATCAAAGCACCATGCCTCATGTAATGTTGGAGATTTAAACCAGGAGATTATCTGCGATTCCGAAGTCTTCACACAAACTAATTTAACCTCCTGGGACCTCTATGAAGGTCCTGTTTTATTTCTGGTAGTCTCTCCACAGTCTCCTTCCTTCATTCTGCCCCCATGAGAGCCTGATAAAAGCCAAAGGCTGTAGGTGGGGACAGCTCTTGCTGCCAAGCCCTGTGCTTAGACCACTGCATGACACTGTCTCAGTTAAAAGATGCTTTCGTTGCACTGTTAGTCTTACTGCCTCAGTGAGAGCCAAAAGCAGGAGTGACATCAGCAGCTTCACAGGGTTAGACCAGGAGGTTGTCCTGGTGACATCAGCTGTTCAAAAGCTGTCCACGGCTGCCTGTCCTGCTCACCACTGACTGCCACCAACACTCCTGGTCTCGGGGAAATTATCTGTTCTGTCCTTCGGGCTACCAAAGCCAGCCATGGAAGCAGAAATGAAAGTGAGCCTCCAGAAAAAGGAAAGGGTAGCACATCCCTAGGATGCTGTGTGAACTTGCACATGTCTGAGCGTGGAAAATAACCAGGCATGCAGGAAGCTGGATCTTCTTGGCAGCAAAGCAGAGGCACAGCATCCTCCCTGCAGTTCTGGGGAGATCTGGTTAAAGCTTCCTGTCTCACTAGAGCTGCAGTTCCACCATCTGAAGAACATCCCATGTGTTGGGATTTTCTGCTCCCTGATGAATTAGGCACAGAGCTTTAGAGTCACTGTTTTTTTTTGATGTGTGCCTATATTTAGTTTAATTTTAATGGTCTGCTAGACTTTCTCTGTAGTTAGCTAACAAGATCTGGTTCAATAGGTTACTGTGCTATATCTGTGTCCGGTTTGACTAGCAGCTATAAGAAAAAATGGGACAAGGGAGTCTTGGAGCCCGTATTTGTACACCGCTTTTTCTGCACTGCTCCCAGAGCAGACATGTCTCTGCTCTTTTCCCTGATCCCATCCAAGCATGGAGTCCCAGAGTGACTCATGGGAAAGGCCTGTTTAATTTTATAAGCCTGGGATTTCTGCTTCTGGTCACGGGTGGTGGGGCTGTAACTGGAGAGGAGCTGGGATCCAGCAAAAGCACTCCTTGGCTGTAAACAGCTCCGGGGAGCAATGACAGAAGAGGCTTCTCCAGCCTGTGCCTTGTGCTCCCCTGGGAGCTGGGATTGCTGAGCAGTCTGAAATTCGGTCACCTTCAGCAGCATCTTGGCCACCACTAAGAGAAGCATTATAGGGCATGATGTGGAAGAGGAGGGGAGGGAAGATAAGGAGAGGGCACAGTCTCCAAAGCCAGCCCAGCTCTGATACATGGCTTTGGGGATGCGTTGCCCTATTAAGGGCAAGTGAATGAGAGAGCGATGACTTATAAATACCCAGTATATCTTGGGAGAAAAGACCCAAGGCACAGTTGTGTAACCAGCCATCAGTTTCTGCACTCAAGAAGATGCTGTTTACACCAGCAGTCTCTAAATATGCATCTGAATCCGTAGCTCCAGCAGTAAGCATCAAAAAGGTTAACTATAATAAAACCCTAGCCTGACACCGTATCTTTCCACTGAGAGCTACTGAAGGAGAGAGTTTCACTCTGGAGCATGTAGTTGAGTTCATTTCACTTGGAGGGCTCTTTAAATTCAGGCCAGCATCCTCCCTAGACAGAGTGGATGCTTTCTTATAGCTTTTTCAAATTTGTGTTAAAAATGCTTTCCCTGAAGCCATTTTGATCAACTGATGTTTGCTGCATTCCAAAAAAGAGAGTAAGGCTTCATCCCACCTCATTTTGGTAAAGTGAGACAGTTTTGCTTTTTTTCTCCAAGGTTTTAGCTGCACCACCTTCATCACTGCTTCAGCTACATGTAGCAGTACATCAGAGGAGGAGCATAAATTCAGCAGGCCAGCAGGGACAAAAGGTCATGGAAGCAGACCTTGGCAGATAAGCTGATGTGCAGAGCCTGGTCAGTACCTGGGTGGGTAATACATCACCACTGCTGCAGAGAGAGAGAGGCCATCCTCTATTGCAGCTGAAATGGAAACCCCTGCAGTAACAGGGTTTCTCCCAGGGACAGTGGTAGGGGGAGGTGGATATGGGAGGGTCAGTTGTAGGTACTTGCAAGTGCATGGGTAGGGGAGGCAGTGCCTCTGCAGTTTTTTCATTCATGTGAAGCTAATCCCTAAAATCGCCTCCTGATCTCAGCTAAAGACACTAAATTCGGTATAGATCTTCAAATTACTTGCTGCCCTCAGTGGATGAGGTTTGGTGTCCAGAAGTAGGATCTGTTTCTCTTTGGGACAGGAAGCCCCAGTGTAGGAAGCAAACTCCCTGAGAGAAACCATTAGCCTTTCTCCCTGACAGATCAAGTGTCATACTTTGTGTTTTCCATGGGTGGTATGCTCAGCTCGGATACACCTTCAGGGGACAGTGTGTGCCCCTTTGAGTACCTTGACCTTGAATTCCTAATAGAGCTGCTTTGGCTCTCAAAACAAGGCTTCCTTCTTTTGCCTGTGTTACGACCTTAGAGCTCTTGCATTTATGGGTTCTCAGAAATTAAGCTGGTGAGTGCTCTGTCAGCACCACTGTAGACAAGAAGGTCTGATGGGATGGTGCTGATGTAATTTGTAATCAATCACATCATTTGCAAGTGACTGTGTAGCGTTTACATGGATTATGTGACCGAGACATTGCTTGAAAAATCTATCCCTGGGTCTCTTTCTGGGTGTCTCCACAGCAGTGTCTGTCAGGCAGGTTCATATTGCCCTCCAGAGATGTTTAAGGCTAAAACTAAGTGCTAGGTCTGGTTTGCAGGTAGCAGGATCCCAAAAGCTCAGGAAATTGTCTTGAAGGCTTTGATCAAAGCTGGTGGGAGTTTTTTGTCTCAAGGCAGTGGAGACTGGAGAACAGAGCAAATGCTTATCTGGCAGCCAGGTTTGGAGGGGAAGGGTTTCAGGGCAGCGAAAGACACTCCTGGCTTAGAAAGCACCGAGCCTGCCAAGCAGTCCATTAGCTCCCGCAAGGTGTGCCCTGCAACCAACACCTTTCTCTTGGAGGGCCTGAGAGCAGAAGTGGTTCAAGCTATTGCCCCTGAGTGTTAAACTGGAAAATCACTCCATGCAGCCCAAGATAGCTTTATAAGTGGGAAGGATTCTTGGGAAGACTCTAGGAGGGCTGCAGCTTCCTTCTCCTTTGCCGACACTTTTCAGTGCAGCAAGCATTCATGCAAGAGCTGCCACGTACCACCTTCCTCCCTCCTTCCCCCATCAGCACTGCAGTCAACAGTGTCCAACACTGTACCTTCCCGTAATAGCAGCTATAACCAACCCTGCAAATCAGCTCTGTAATTATGGGGCCCAGTGTGGAGTAACAGGATGAACATGTTGGTCAGCAGCCACTTCGAGAGAAACATGCAGATACACCAAGGGGCCCCCGTAGGTGCTAAAAACAGTTTGTACCTAAAATCCAGACTGTCCTAACAGTTTGTTTTATTGTGGTGATCTGTGCTTTTGCTGTCTCCAAATGTAGGAGAGCATCATCTTCCTCTGTCCCATTCTCCTCTGTAAAACTTCTCAAAGGGCAATTGCAACAACAACTGCACAGTGAGCCACGTCTCTTTGCAAAAAAGATTGGAAACTAAAACAGCAGGCAAGGCTTCAGTTTCCCTCTTTGTCCTCTATGACATTTGCAAAAGTGTCTTGACAAAGGCCCAGGTCTGCTGCTGAGTACTGGTGTTGTGCCTGAGATCCCAAACTTTGTGCTTTTAAGCTTTCAGTCATCAATGAACAGAGCGACTACATGCTCCCTCTGGATGTGCTCCCTCTTCTGCAGTGAAATTGTTTGTTGTCATGGATATTGCTTTGTCTTGAGAGACACATAACCAAAATGAATTTAAACAGATGTTTGTGGGTCAGTATTTCCATAGGAACAGATGCACGGCTTGAGGCTTCCTACTATTATTTTACTTGTCACTAATGCAAGGAGAATGAAGCACTCAGAGGTTCAGCTGGAGAAGTAATGGGTATCCCTTAATTGTAAGGAAAGACAAATTTTGTAAATAATTTTACCTAAAGCCCAGAAAGGTAAAGAAACTTCTCTGATATCAGCAGCCAGAAAGATCAGGTAGAAGTTTCTCTATTGTTTCTTCTTGACAATTTGAAACTACTTTTTCTTGCCAGTCCTAATCTGTTTTTGTTTTTTTTTTTTTTAAAAGTGCCTTTCAGTCTGGGGTTTCCAAGATGTGTCATATTGCAGCTCATAAATGGACTTGTGTTCTGAGTGAACAATAGTTGTTACTGTTTAATGCAGAGATTTGATAAAATTTGCTAATGACTGCTGCAGAAAATGGGCAGATCAAGTGAAGAGAAGTTTTCGGTTTCTACCCAGGAGCAAAACTCCCACTCCCTGACTTATGAATTTCATTAGGTGGAACTAATTAAAGGGATGTTTCTTATTACCAAGATGAGAAGCAGTCCAAGAGGAGTCCGGGGAGGTTTGTACTCCACAGCACAACTGCTCCGTTTTTAAATCCTGCGAAAGCGTTGCGTCCTATTTAATTTGACATTCCTTGTGTTTGTTTCTCTTCGTGACTCATAGCACAACACTGGCAGCAGGCCTAGGAAGTAGGTTTTGGGAACTGGCGTGGAGACACTGCTGGATTGTATTCCAAGTGTTGTGCTTACATTGCACCACCAGCCATGAGAGCATCCAGCAAACTGTGTTCATACTGCCCAGCAAGCTGGTGGCTGCAAAAATCAGATTCACAGCTGCAGTGGCGGGTGAAGGCAGGCTTGACTTAGCATTTAATTTGCCACATCTATTAGCCTAGCTTGTTTAACATGAAACAATTTTAGTCTGTGAATAAAAAAGCTCTGCAAAAATACAGTTCTTCTAGCTGTTGCACTCTGTTTTAAAGCAATGGGGCTGATCCCTTCCAGCCTCTCACCCGTCCCCTGACAGCACTGCAATCAGCAGACCTGCACAAAAATGGGGTGATCAGGTAGTTGTTGATAGAAATTGCGTGAGGGTTCTGATTCCACACAATGATGGGAAGTAAACACATTGATTTTCACACTGATGGGGACTTGTTGGTGGATGGTGTGGGGAGGGGGGTGGTTATGGCATGTGGCAGCAGCTCTGCCTCAGCTTCTCAGCTCTCAATCTCTCTGGTATAGCCTCAGACCTCAGATCTTTGCTCCCTCTGGCTTAAACTAATTAAAAGGCAAGGGCATCATGCTGCTCTTGCGAACTCTGAAAGCACTAGGAATATGTCTTGAGAAAGACTGGGTACCTTGTCTAGCATTGCTCTACATTTGGTCTTCTGCAGAGTAAAAAACTCACAGCAAAGCAAATAAGGCACCTGGGAGGGTGTTTTAGCTTTGGAGGGACATTTCACTACCAATAGAGCCAGCAAAGCACAAAATGCAGCTGGATGGTAGGCTATGTCAAACCACGCTTCTTTAACACAGCCACTCTCTGTGGGAGGACCAGAGTCAGGATTTAGGTTGTCTTCCTTTGCAGATTTCTTCTGAAAGAAGACAGATGACTTCTTGCAGCTTGGTGACAGGATATGAGTAAGATTTGGGGAATGCACCATGAGAAGCAATCATTTGCAAGCAGGAGAAATAAAAGCATCATTGAAAGATATTTGCCTGTGGTGCCTATCACAGTTTTGGCTTCTTGTGTCCCTGAAAATGCCATGTGCATGCTTGTGCATGTTCTGCTGGACACAGAGCTAAGACCTCCACAGAATTAAATTTAGTTTAGTTTTGTAAATTTATGGGGAATTTACAAAGTGGCAGGTCAAGGACAAGATGCAATATTTGTGCTGCCTTATGAAGAGCTGAACAGCAACATTAATTTTGACTGATTCTGGATTGATCTTTTTAAATATTAACCAGAATTCAGCTAAGCAATGGAACAAAACAAAAACTATTCCCTACTGCCTTCTTTGGGACTTGCTTTCTTAAGAAAATAGTTTCTCAAAAGCAGTCCTGGCCTTCAGAACGACCATCCTAAGATCAACAGGAACAGTACAAATCCATCTTTTTCTACTGTGCAGCACCCAGGCCCATGAAGAAACAGGATTGTGCTTAGGAATCCAAGGCGGCATATACCCATTTTCTTAAGTGTTCCTGGAAATGTTTATTTGCTTTTTATTTTGCTCTCAGGCACTCAGGAAAAAAAAAATCCAGAAAACATTTAATTTTCCTTGAAATGAAATATCTCTACTTTTTATTTCTTTTTTTTTAATTTTTTTTACAAGTTTTAGGTGTAGAAGAGCAGAGTGTTATTTGCTGTTGTGAACTCCCACCAGGACTTCTGTCCTCTTCCACAGTTACAGAACTCCTTAATTTAGAGTTACACGGTGAAACATCTCTGGGGCTGCCCTCTTACTGGGATACATGAACAAAAGTCAAATTAATCGAGCCATTAATGCATTATTTAAGTTTTGGGGGTTTTATGGTTATCGGTGCATCTTGGAAACAAAGAAGAGAGCCAGCAACATACCATCAGCCAGCTGGAGATGGGCCAACACCTGGATAAACACACACACACTTATTCTCACACCATCCCCTTCTTCTTTGAAATTCTTGCACAAGATTTTTTTCAAGGCTCCCTAAACAGCTGCCTGTCTTTCCTTTTGGAGGGAGGGAATGGAAAACAGGAGCCATGACCGAGGCTGTTGGGAGCAGTTGCAGACAAGCCACAGTGGGCTTCGTGCCCAGGTGATGCAAGAAAACAGGAGCCAGGAATGGCTTCATCTGGTGTCAGAGTGACAGATCCTTCTTATCCAGGGGAGAGAGGATGGAAAACAAGGCATTATTGGGGACTTCCTCTAAGTTTGTGGTTTTTTATATATATATATATATTTTACATGTTTCAATGGTAAGTGTGAAAATGTAATATTGTTGTAACTCTTCGGCTTGTAGAGCAGATTGAGCTCTGTAGATGCTGTTACTTTGATTTTCATGCAGTCCAAATCAGTTTAGTGCTGGTAAAACATTGTTTTGTCAATGAAAAGCAATCTCTGTCTCCAGCCTGGGCTGTCAGCTCTTCAGTACGTACCCTTTCTCTGCAATAAATGTTCTTCTCCAAGGCTGTAATTTTCTATGAGGGGGAACATTAGACAGAGGTCTGATTTATCAATTATCCTGATAAAAATGGTGTGGCTTCCCATGGTAAATTGATATTATTTTTAGAATGACATTTTGCTACTCACTGAAATAATAAACACATTACAACAATGACTTCAATTTTTTTTTTAGCCTTGTGCACATGGAATCAATGAATTATCCAACTGAGAGGAATTACTTTTCTTTCTTAGTCTTCCCTCCTCAAGCACTGCTTCTCCCACAGGGAAAGGTGGGGTGTCAGCAGGATGTGCATTAAAAATGTAAGTGCACTTTTTGAAATCTTGCAACATGCCAGAAATATCCAAATGGAATAGCCCAACTGTGGGGTTAACAACTGCAACCTGTCAAAACATCAGCCTAAAAACAGCATTGGTCACTTGACTATGAGAAACATATTCTGATAATAACTTCAGCTTCCCTGCTGAAGAATATGTTTTAGAAGTGTGTCTGTGAAATCATCTAATGCCCCATGCATCATTTCCCCCACCTCAGCACTGGATGGCTACACGGGAGGAACAATAATTTGAATTTCCTGAGCTAGAAAACCCATCCATCTGCAGTCTTGCTGCTCCATCTTAAATAATGCACATGTCCTTATGTGCGTGTAATTTCTGCATGAGAACAGGATCTATAATAGCTAAGCCGTAAGCTCATAAGAAGCTCTGCCTCACCTGAAGGTATAATCCTTTATTTGTAACATCCCAACTAGTTGCCACTGGAAAGGATTATGGCTCCAAGTGAGAGATGGACAGAACCTGTGGAACCTAAGAGTTTAAGAGGTGGATTTTCCCCCACACATTAAAATGTCTCTAAGATAAATTTATTTAAAGGAAGCACTTGTGTGTGCTTTGCCAGCAGAAATGCTCCTGAGTAAGTTTGCTCCTGGTATGTCCTGCTAATATCTGCCTGTGTTTTACTTTATTGCTGAAGAGAAATGGATAAACTGTACAAATTGTAATATAGGGGAAAGTCTTACATAAAAAAAATACCCACGCTTGAATCCTGTGGAAGTAACAGCGATGAATGTTATCTGGCACGATTTTAGCAGTATAACAAAATGGGGGTATTTCCATCAAAACTGAAGCAGCAAAGACTGGAGGTCTGACCTGAATTTAGCACTAGGCAGTGTTGCCTGTCCCCTGCTGAGCCCTGCTGAGAGGCCCAGGCTTGCCCAAGGAGGGGGTGAGGTGTGCCCAGTGGCAGTGAGTGTGCCAGTGTCTCCCACCCAGCTCTTCTGTGAGGTGCCAGCCTGCAGACCCAGCCCCACAGGACTGGAATGGCAATTCCTGACTGCCCCAGGGACCACTGAAGTATCGTTTAGTTTTTCAGGAAAGTGTAGCCTGCTCCAGTGACCCGGCCTCACTCACATCTCAGATTATAAGTACAGGCTTGTTTGTACTCATGGCCTGACTGTCCTCACAGTTTGTGCCTGAAGGGTTGGGTAGAAATAGGATAGGGGAGATTGCTTGCTAGGATAGGCACCAAAAATAAAAGGCATCTGAGCAACAAGTGGAATCACACAGATGCAGCCTGTGGTTGGCACTTTTATGTGATCTTTTCCTCTTTAGAACACTTGTGGGAGGCTGTTAACAGCCTGTGCAATTGTAACTGTGGAAATGAGCGGTCCCGTGTCCCTGTGCTTGGGACCTGTGGTATGCACTGGGTGCTGGTGCTTTCATGGAGGGCTTCGCTGCTGGGCTCTGCCTTCCAGCAGCTTAGAGGAGGGAAAAGAGAAGTTTGAGGCTTTGAGGTTGGTGCTGCTTGTGTAGCACAAGTGAAGACAATTCCTAATCTGGAACTGCAATACAGGGCTATTCTGTCTCTCTTCATCCTTGCTCCATCATGGCTTGCACAGAAATCTCAGTGTGCCCATGGCAATGAGTGGCTGGGACATGGCCTGTTCTAAAAAGTGTAGTGAAACATCATCACAAGGCCTGAATTGCCCCAGAATACTCAAGACTGGACAAGCTTCTGCCCAGAGCTCCTCCCAGGTGGCTGCACAAGGGACACGAAAATTTGCCTATGCCTCTCTCACTGGGAACACTACTTGTTGCTCTGAGTAAAACTGCCAGATTAGGGGTGAAATGAAGCCTCTGCTGCTTTTCATGGCATGGTGGTTTCACTTACAGCACTGTGATCCTGATGGCCTGAGCACACCGGGGATGTGCTGCACCAGGAATGTCATGGGGCAGGTCATAAAGCAAATCAGTCCCTTTCCCTCCAAATGTCAAAGCCCAAATTCTGCCTGGAGCTGGTTCATGCTTGTGAAATTAATTTTACCAATCCAAGCTGACTCCAGAATATCCTCATTGCTTAGTTTCTGGTTACGGAGTCCAGGGAGAAGCAAATCGAGCCAGAAGGGTGACCCGGCCCTCTGCCTGCTAACTCTGAGCCTGGAAGATGATACTACATTTTTGTAGTATCATGGCTATTTACAGGAGGTTGTGACTTTGTGCAACACCTGTAAAGTCCCCTGAAGCTTGGGAGTGAGGACAGGGAGGTTTTGCTCCATGAGTAACTCCTCGGCTCAGCAGAACAGGCCAGGCAGTAAAATACTGCTAAATGAAAAATTACAGGGTGAATTTGGCCTCATAATCACACACAGATAATTTGGTGCTTGAACAGAGTCAGCTGAATATAAACAAGTCTACAATGTGCCTCATTAATTGTAGCTATTTTTCTAGCAAGCCCCATGGAAATATGAAGTGGCTTCACTCTGCAATTTGTGATAGAGTTTGCTATTAAACGCGTTCAGTTTAATTGTGGCAATGCGTCTCGTTTTGGAAGCTTTCACAGCCACCATGTAAAAATAGCAGAAGATGGCAGAAGCCAATTCCCTGGCACAGATGTCCTGCTCCATTTGCTGCGTGCTCTTCGAGCAGACAGGTGTGCTGGGTGAGCCTGAGCTGCAAAGCACAGTAACGCTGATGGCAGTGAGAGGCATTTTGGGATGAGTGGCTTTCCTCTTCCAGTGGCACCACACAGGGTGGGATTCCACAGGCTTTGTCCAAACAGCCTGACCTTCATCCAGCTTTGGCTTTCTATCCGTAATCGCAGCGACAGACCTGGACATCTTCAGGCAGATACAGCACCGAACTTTGATCGTATCTGTCTGTTTTGTGCTCTGTTCCCGTGACCTGCCGAGGATGAGATCATGCTGGGCTGCCGTATATCAAGTGCTCACATCGGCCTCTTGTTGACTTTGGCCATATGTTGTCAGAGCAATGAAACAAGAACGTTTCTAACCTTGACGTGCCAGGGCTTAAGATACCAACGTGAAACTTTTTTCCCTAACTGGGGTTATAAAGCCTTCTCTTTAAATGTGTGGTTTGTTTTAATCTGTGTGCTTTAGGTTGAACAGAAACCTAGCGAGTAAGTGGAGGCCAAAGCTGATTAGGAGCCAGGTGAGCATGCCAAGGCCAGAGGTCTTTGTTTCAATGGCAGAATTCAGCCACTGCATCCACAGCCATAAAAATCTATTGCCTGACACAACAAAAACAGACTATTCGACTGGTTTGGTTTGTCAAACACACTGCACAGATCTGGGCTTTCAGCAGTTTGAATATGACCAAAAAGGGATCATCCCATCTGTTCAAAGAGCTCTGGACTTGCTGCTGGGAGGTGACACGTGGCCAAAAAGAATTAATGGTAACATGGTTTTGGGAGAATGAAAATAGCTTTCAAATATTTGTCCAGCATCTCTTTCATCCTTGCAGCCACTGCTAGTGGTGCACAATGACTGTGCTGTGTCTGATGCAGCTTCTGGTTATTATGGAGCCTGTGACAGATGATGAAGTTGTGGCTTTACTCACTGCCATGAGGAGGACAGGTCTCATTCAAGGGGCAAGCAGCAGTGCAGAGCTATCTGAAGCAGCAGGTGCCCAGAAATCTTATCTGTCCAAGCAGAGTTCAGTGATGACCCATGAACTCAGTGCCACGTGCAGCGGGGATCTTCCCCAGCCCATTGTGCCGTTTAGCCACAGTGGGACAGACTCGTCTCTTCAGCAGGACCTTCTGACTCCTGTCCCTGCACACGTGAGCAGCCTGTCTTGGAGAATGTCAGAGCAATTTCACAGCGCCTGCTTTTCAGGGGCACGTACTGAAATGACACATGTCACCCAGTGTCATCCGCAGCTGAAAAAATATAGCATTCAGGAGTCAACACTTGGCAGAAACAACAGCACAGGCTCAAATTAAGACAGCAATAATTTATGCTGTGCAGACCCTGGCTTGCTGGAAGGGGGCACGCTCTCTGGAAGTCAGGCAGGAAAATGTGTTGCTAATTTTACTAGACAACTCCTGCCCTCCCCTCCTTTTCCTTTTGTAGTTGCCAGCCTTCCTGGTTATTCTTAAAATAGAAACATCTGACGCCTTGTTTAACTTACTCTGGGGCCTGCGGGGAGGAGGAGGAGGAGGTGGGGGGGGATAAATCCCCTCTTCGCACCGTGTCCGTCAGACTCTTCTCTGCTGGGAATTGCATCCTGCCTTGCCACCTGCTGCCAGTTCCACACTTCCTCCCCGCTCTCCTTTTCCTGCCCCAACTTTGTGATGGCCTGGGGACTCCCCTGCCATTGTCCCACAGTCTCCCATCGCTCTGTGACCCTGTGTGCAGGCACGGTGCAGGTGACAGCTGGCACATAAGGGGGGCTCTGGCCTGGGCCACGCAGGCAGGGCACCTACTCCTGCAGAGCAGAGAGAAGCTCGAAATGGAGAAGGGGTATTTCAGTGTGGGTCAAACAAAGCTCTCCCTGAATTTCAATGAGCCCCTGATTGTTGCCTGCTTGCTTGCAGTTAATCCCCCCATGAGGTATTAGCTTCAGGAGGGGTGACTCGGTGGTGTTGTGCTGCTGAGCACGCTGAGCTCACAGGCAGATTGTGCCTCCAAACCGTCTGAGTGCTTCCCAATCCTCATACAACGATTCCCATGTAAGATTGCAGTTCTCCTTATTTCTCCCTCCGTGGGGGATTGCCTTTCCCCCAACTACAGATGAGAAATCCAGTTTGAACTGTGGTGGTTTTTTCTAAAGGAAATATACAGAGAAAACCTGCAGGAGGCTTCATAAAAGATCCTCACAGGGCAGATTTTTTTGGTCACTTTCTCTGGGGAAGATGCAGACAGTATTCAGAAGTGAGGGTGCCTTCAGTGGTGAAGAGCCTGTGTGCTTTTTATGGGCTCAAAGCAGCAGAGGATGGAGGAGTAAGGAGTATGGCTGAGCACAGCAAAGGAGCTCCAGCCATAGGACTGAACCTGTGCCCACCTCCCCGTAATCATGTTGCAGCTGCATCTGCCCCATCCCATTTGTCCCAGGGACAACCACAGGACAGTTCTCCAGAGAGGATGTTCCATGTGATCTGGATGCCTTTTTTTTTTAATTTTTTTTTTTTTTGGAAGGGGTTGTAATGCAGCCAGGATGTCACTGGGCTAAATTCCATCCAAGCCATGTCTTATACAATTTAATGAGCAGTCTCCACCCTCATGTTTGGTCTCAAGCTGCTCAGACCTTGGAAATGTAGTCTCTGTGTGTATTGAGTCTCTGCTTGTTTTCTCATGGCTTTGCAGTGGAACAAGATACAAATATTAAGGTCCAGTGCAATATACAAATTAATATTAATACAGAAATATTAATGGTGCCTCCATTTGGCTAAGGAAAGCCTCAGTTTTGCAAGAAGTAAGCTACAATCTCAGGAATGTTTGTACATTGTGATGGAGACCCATAAAGCATTTATATGTGCAAAAGCTGAAATGACCAACAGGCTTCCAACTATTTAAAAACCAAAGTAACATTAGAAATTTCTGTTTAGATAGATGTGACAACAGCAGAGGCACTGTGAGAGGCCCATCCTAGCTTTCCTCCAGGACTGCAAACATAGTTTAGCCATCTGGCACCTGAGACTAGGAAGTTTAAATTGGATTTTAATAATACATTGCACTGTCTGTTACCAAAGGAAACACTCTGCTTACATCTCGAAAACTGCAGCGTGTGCTGAATCCCAAAGCATGGAGAAAATCTGCCGTTTCTTTTCAAAAGGGTGTTGAGCACTTTGCTATAAAGAAAAAAACCCCAAAACAACCCCACAATAAAAGTAAATTACTTGAGCATGTCATTTCTGTTTTACAAAGGAAGTGGCAATTGGGTGACAGGTGTGTAAATTCCCCAGCAGTACTGCTGAACACAAAGCACACACCGATTTGAGTCTGTTCTTGGAAATCCTTTACCAACCCACCTCCTAGAAGGAAATGATCACACTAAACCCATCATTTCCTCATGAGCTCTGAAAAGTTGGGTGTTCTTTCCTTGTTTGTTTCTCCAGAGAAACTGAAAGGTTTGGAGATTGAAAAGCTAATGATGGCTCTTAAAACAAACTGACTTTAAAAATTAGAGACTAGTGCAAGAGATAGGAGACATGAATGATGGTAGTTGGCAAGGTTTGATGCTCCTTCCAAACTTGGTATTCCAGCTTGAAACAGCTGTAAATTATTTCCCCCTCTGACCTAGGCAAAGCATTATTGCTGGGTCCCAGTGCAGCTTGCATGGCTCCTTTTCACATCTTCCTGCTATCACCTGTGTGAAGGCTTCAGTTCCTAAATAGCTGGGGTAAATTATTAATCACGTGTGCTCTTCAACGAGCTACCACATGGTTTTCACCTTCCAGACTGGAACCAGATCAATTTTTTTCCTTCAGGATAAAAAATATGTCTGGATGCTACAGGCATGTGGGTATCTCTTTCATAACATCTTTCATATATCTTTCATAATGTGTTTGCTAAAGGAGGCTAAAAAATGTTTCTGTCCATCTGTACTCCCCCCATCCCCCGTGTCCTCTGCACTTGTTGCAGTTTGAATTGCAAAGACCACAATGATGCACATTCTTTTTCAGAATATAGAGCTCTAGCCTTGCCATCTCTACCTCCTGTGACAAGTGATCCTCAAAGAGTGTTTTGGGACAAGGGTCTGAAATCTGTGCCAAAAAACCTAACAGGAGGGATGGAGGTGGATGGGCCCTGAGACAAGGACCATGTTTTCTGAGCACAGAGGGGGCTGCAGGTGACCCTCCCCAGTACAGACATAGAGAAAATCCCATCTTTGCTGGCCTGCAGACCATGCTCCTGGATGTGTGCTGACAAGTGGTGAAATGCAGTGATTAGCTGCACAATAAAAACCTTGTCATGGAGAAAATCATTGCCCAAAAGGTCTGCAGCTGAGTTGGAGAGACATCAACCCTTGTTTTATCCCTGCCTGGGGAGCTCAGTCCTACTCTGCACTGTCAGATTTGGCATCACCAAACTCTTGGTGTATCTGCTCTGTTGTAGAATCAGCCAGCCTTTGTGCAGCCAGGCAAAAACTTCAGACTCATTGCGGACTCAGCTCTGTGGGACATTACAGTCCTCACAAACTTTACATTCTGGGAGAGGTGAACCAGTTATGTGCTTCCCTGGAGATTACCTACTGCTTTTCTTTGTCCTGCTAACAGCCCTTCTTGTCCATCAGCAGCTATCTTCTGGAGGTGGTCCATCTGCTCTCTATTGAGCACACGGCTGCAGCAAGCTGCAGCACGTTTGAAGGTAAGTATGGAGAGCTTCTACCACATTTCTAAGACTGGCATTCTGGCTCCCTTGAACCCAGACTGTGGCTTCATGCAGTGACCTCTCTGAAATGCTGCCTTTCCCAGGACATCCACCTACTTTGCAGGGGAAGGTTCTCTGGTCCATCTTCTGCACAAGGGCAACATCATTCCTGGCAGATGTCTGCCCTTCTGTCATCAGTGGGGACCTTCAGGGATGGAGAAACCACAGCTCCCTTGGTCTTCTCCAGTGTTTCCTTATACTCACTTTTAAAAGCCTTCCACTCCTTCTGGTCTAATTTCTCACTTTTGCTATTCAATAATTTCCTACCAGACCTGACTGTCCTTCTCTGACTGCCCTTTTGGCCCATCCATCTTACAGCTTGTCTTTGCAGCACTCTTGCCCACATTGTGCGGTTCAGTCCCACTGATGGCTTTGAGAGAAGACCATCAAGTGGAGCAGTGCAGAATTACCTCGTGTTTCCATACTGGGACACATGTTCGTACATCCAGCACAAGACTTATCTTTCTTACAGCAACAAGATATTCTTGAGTTGTGTTCAGCCTGTGGCCCACTTCCCCAAAACATCTGCTGACCTGGTAATTCCCTGGTGTGATTGTGCAAAGGTGTTTTTTGGGTTAGACCAGTCAAATGTGAGTCAGGATATTTCTTAAATTGTTGGGTTTTTTTTTTAACTCTTAGTCTATGCATTAAACTATCTGCAAACTCTTCTAGCTTCACATGTCACTAGCAAAAGTCCCTTCTTTTCTATTCCCAGATTATTACTGAAAATGGGAAGTGACATTAAAGTTGGCACAGACCACAGACCCACTGCCTGAGCATCCTTTCAGCCTGTGAGATGAGACTATGGCACTGAGAGCTGCTTTCCTGATTTCCCAGACACTTTTGCAACCACCCCAAATAATTTTATCTACATAATACTTTCCCAAATGTGAAAAGTTAAGGCATGTGATATTTACTGATTCTCCCACTACCTTGTCATGAAAAAAACATTTAGATTGGTCTGACAGAACTTGATACACTTAGATCTGTTTGAAGCATGCTGGCTGTTAATAATCTTGTTTTCTCCCAAGAACTTACAAAATTGTGTGTGATTTGTTCCAGGAGGGTTTATGGAAGTTTATTGAGCAGTTGTTAGCTACCAGAGTTACTGCTGGAGTCCTGAAGTCCATGGACCTCTGCCTCTGTTAGGAATACTATGGGCAAATACATGTTTTAGGACCTGGATGTTTTAAATTTTCTGTGCATTGCAAAATAATAGGACCTTTGATATTTCATTAAAGCAAATATCTTTCCTGTCCATGCAGAAATGTGCCATAAGTATTTTGCAGGCAGAATAGGAGTGTTCAATAGGAAATGCTAGAGCAGCCCTGGAAGCTGTGGCAAAGCTAAACTCACCTCCTGCTTAGGTGGAACTAAGCCCTGACTTGCTCATAGTGGGGCTCCTTAGAGTCACATGCAGGAGGAATAGGATGCCAGGCTTCTTGGAAGGCAAACAGGGCTCTGGAGGTTAGACAGTGACTGAATGTTTCTATTCGGTCTGACAGATTCTGGGTGTCCAGGGCCACAGGTCTGGTGTCAGGCTCAGAACCTTTTCTTGCACATCTGTCTTGTACTCCTAAGGGACTGCAGGTGTTCACAAAGGAGGACAGATATGGGCCTTGAGAGAGAAAAAATCCCTTTATGTCTGAATAATTATTGCAAATGGAGGATCCATTTATTGTTTCAGGCATGTAGACATGGAGGAATCTCATGGCTGCCTCCAGCACAGCTGGATGCCCTCAGGGGCATCCCAACTTCGCCCCAACAGCCTGGCCTGGGAAAAAAATAATCCTTCCATAAGCACTACCTCCTCTGTTTCTCTTAATGCTGACCTAAGAATGTGTTTCTGGTCCTTAAATTGTGGCAGGAAAATACCCTGGATGAGTAAATTGCTCTGATGAGCATGTTGCTCCTTGTACAGCACTCACAAACACCTGGTGTGGTTCAGCTTCTCATTCCTGATGTTTTCCCACACCAAGCATGGACACTCTTACTTTTTTAAAAATTTTCTTCTGTGTCATGGTGTGTTTATTCCTACATATTTTTCTCAGGGGATCACACCATCAATACCATGAAAGGGTCTGTGCAATCCAGCCATGACAGGTGCCTTCAGCTGCTGCTGAAACTATGTAAGGCATCCAAAAATAAGTGTAAAACTTCCAAGTCCCAGGGCAAATCTAGTTGATAGGGATTTATTAAAGCCATGAAAGAGGAGCAGGCTAGCTGGAGCTGAATTCCCACCTGGCTCCTGTATTGTAGCAGGATGCACTGAGCTCTGCCCTTCCCACCTAAGCACAAGGGGACCTGCCTCCTTCAGCCTGTGGCTGGGGATTTCAGAGGAAAATCTGGTTTCTGCTGTGCCAAATGCCAGGTTCTGACAAGACAGGCAACGTCCTCAGCCTTTGCCTTCTGGTTAGGATCTGGGGGACATGGAGAGATCAAGCATGAACTATGAAAACAGTTCTGTTCTCACGTCAGAGGCTGCAGTATACCAGCATGTAGGAGTGTTCATTCCCTGTAAACAGTGTGGGATTTTATCAAAATTAAAATAAAAAAATAAAAAAATATATATATAAATAAATAAATAAAAAAAGGAAAGGGGGAGAAAAAAAGAAAGGCAAGTGAGCCATGGTTTGATTCTATGATTGCTTAAACCACTCAATCTGAAGCCAAGATGCTGAATTTTCAAACACTCTTTATAGGTAATTTCCCTCCCCCTTCTCACATCCTCAAGAAAAGTCTGATTTTAGTAACCAGTGTATCTGAGGGTTTTCTTATTCTATTTTTTTTTTCTTTTTATCATGTAAGTTATTTTTGAATAGAAAGATAAAAAACACTAAGGAATATGACTGTGTTCATCCAAAAGTTATTATTCTTATGGGATTATTTGACTAATGAATGATTAATTGTATTTCAGAGAACTGTATGCCATTGTGGTGCATTACTTTTGCACCACATAGCTTGTGCTATTAAAAAATTGCAGCTGATACAGAGCGATATGGGAGAATGCCAGATGTATTCGGATAACTTAATCAGATTAGTTTGGCTTTCAAATCTCTTCATTGGTTAGCTATAAAATTTCCTATTAATTTGAGGGCTCTAACAGCATTATCTTGAAACCTCAAAAATTATTTGAGAAAGAAAAGATACTTCATGTTCTCATTCTTACTCTGTTTTCATCTAGTAATTTTTTTTTTCTGATATTTCAGCTTGTGTAACTTTGGCATGGGTGTTGAATAGTTTTGGAAACTATGTGAGTGCATTTTATTATAAAGGCTGTTGTCCATATATCCAAAATCTCCTGCCTTTGCAGATTCAAAAGTCTGAACTCCATTTTCATATGCAGTCCTTTCTACAGTTTTGAAATTTGGAAGTTTCTTCTTTGGATAAAAGACATGCAGCTGCAAAAGCCTGTAAAACATCAGTTACAAACTCATTTTTCCCCCATGTTGATACACTGGAGTGGATCATACCACCTACTTGGTGGGCAACACTTGAGTGGAAGAAAAAAGTGACTTCTGATGCTGGATACCTCAAGCAGAAAGAGGAATAAATAACTGAAGCCCAGCTGACTTCACACTCCATGGAAAAAATGCCCACCAGAAGGACATCAGATAAGAGAGCCCTCTGCCTAGGGAGGTAATTATGATTCAAACAGGAGATGTCCTCATGGCAAGATGAGATAAGCTCTCCTGAAGCACAGTGTTGGCAGTGGCGGTGGCACCGGAGGAAGGTGAGGGTCTGAGGGCCCCAGCCTGGTGCCTGGTGATCTGCTTCCCTTCCCAGCACTTCTCCCCTGCCTTCAGCCTCTCCTGCTCCCGGGGGACACACGGGCAGGAGGCTGGCGGGGTGCCCACTGCATTTCACAGGAAGGAACGGGGGCCAAGATAACCACCCAATAAACCCCAAATCAACCCTGTTTTGGACACAGGACCGGCGGATGCACCAAATAAGGACAGCCAAGATCTGGTTTGCAAGGGTTTCAGCTTATCTGAGCCTGCTTGCTTGCTTCTTATCGAGTGGGGATGTATCTGGAGCCTGTGCTGGTGCCAGTCCTGGCTGGTTTTTTTTCAGCTTCTCATTACAGAAAAAAGGGAACTTGTGCTGTGTTTAAAGAGCAGGGGTGGGAAGAAAACCCCACTGACAGCATATGCCTTATGACAGCGCTAGCACATTCATTGTGAAAGTGATGGGCAGCTAATGATGTCAGTGTAGGAAAAAACCCAAAGCATGTTTGTTTTCTTTTTTCTCTCAAAAGCTCTGGCCTGAGAAGGGGCTGCAGAAACAATCACTGCCTGGGAAATCAGGGCAGTATTTAAAGAAAAAAAAAAAAAAAAGAGGTGGGGGAGAAAGTAGGATATATAAGTAGTGCCAGCTGGATGTGAAATCAATCTGGCATTTCAAAATGATGAAAATATTTCTTTCCCATTCATTTGGTCTGGCATGTAACACCAGTGCTGTTGCCACATCGTTATTCAGAGTTAGCATGCTGGAAAGGAGACACCAGCAGAGACCCAACTGCTGCTCAACCCCCCCAGAACAGGATACTACTGTGGGACAGTGTCATTCTTTGAAAGACAGGTGTCTGCTAGAGCAAGGTAGGAGCCTCCCTCAAAATGGAAAATGCAAAACCCCTTTCTCTGAATTATTATAATTTTGAAATCAAGGGGCTCTTAGGAAAAGACATGGGAATAACCTAGTTTCCTAGTTCTTTACTAGGAAAATTAAAATAAAAACGCAGTAGTAAAAAAAGCCAAACCACTGACAGTCAGAATACAACCTGACATGCTGTTTGTTGGTCTGGGTGTTGGTAGCAGTGCAATTAAATGGTGGCTGCAATCCTCCTGCAGTGACAGATGAGGTTCTGTTATAGCAGTGATCCCATAGAAGGCTGTAGTTTTCCTCTGGAGGTCCACTGGTGGTGTAGATGGGTCTGGCCTTCCTCTGGGAATCCCCTGGAGAAAGGCTGCCTGTGGTGTTCCCAGTCTCAGATTCTATCCAGGTAGGAATGCTTGGCTCCTCCCCCTGGGTGGAGCATCTCACACTGGGATGATGTAATTTTATCAGTCCTGCAGTGAGACTCACTGGCCCATTAACAGAAGAGATCGCCCTGGAGTTCTGAGGGATGGGTCATGGAAGAGATGAAGAACACTGCCCCACCTGGTTTTAACAGATGGTAATAGAACACATACTCCTGGTTACATCTTGCATTGCAACCCAGACAAACACTGCTTCAGATACTGCACCACAGAAAAGGATGCTCTAAGCAGGAGCACTCCCCAGATCCAGGGCAGCAGATGGAAAGGGGTCCTCAGAAAAAAAACACAACAAACCCTTTGCAATTTGCAGGAACAGCCACTGAAAAAAGGGAGAGGCAGCTGCAGCTGAGATAGAAAAGGACTGGTAGCAGTGGCACAAGCTCCTACATAAAATCTTGCATTATTTGAGTCAGGCCTCATTCATTTGGTTGGCATTTTAGGTCTGAGCTTCCTATACAGAGAAGATGAGAAACATTTCCCCAAAATGTATGGCACAGCCTTGTGTGAGGCTCTATTGGCTTTTCTGAGCATTCCAGTTTTCAAGAGGAGGATTCAACTTCTTCAGTCTTCTCTAGCTGACCCTTTTTCCAAGCCACTTCTCTTGGAGTTATATTGCCACTGGTAAGTGCTTTCAAAACATCAAGGAAAAGCAACTTTCACTTCCCTATGTGTGCTATGGACACACACACCTGCTCCCCTTTTCTTCAGCCAAGTCTGGGAGGCGTGGGAACGAATCCTTCAATTCCAGTGAAGGATGCACCTTGATGAGCAAGTAAACCTGGAAGTGTCAGGCAGGGAGATGCATTCCACACTTAGCTTTAATGCCTGCACGGGGGCTGCTCTGTGGTTAAGATGAGCCAGAGATGCTGGAGAGACAGAAAAGCCAGAAAAGCCAGAAATTTTGAGGAGCACTGGGGTGCAGGCTGTTCCCAGGCTAGCATAGGTGTCACAGAGCTGTTCAGGAGGAGGTGGCTCCTCCCCATCTAGGGAGAGGCCATGTGCTCAGCCTCTTGGACCCTCCCTCCACCCCTGGTCTGTCATTGTCACTGCTTTTTGTAAAAAAAGCCAAAAGCTTTTTTTTGCATGCCAAAAGCTGTGTGTCACACATTCCAGTTTTCAAATGGAATGGACTTTGCAAGGAAAGACTTCAAACCTACCTGGACAAGCAACAGAGGGATACTGGTGAAGAAGAAGGACTAAAAACAACTTAGGGAAAGCGAAGGAGTCTCCATGGGTTGATTTAAAAAGGAAGTTGCTGTAAATCAAGCTGAGTTAGACCCTGCAAGCACAGCAAGAAGCCAAGATCTTTCTGTGGTATAAACAGAAGGCAGACAAGAGGTGAGAAATGAGGCAGTGAGGAAAGAGGCAGGAGATGTTCAGATAGTGCATCAAATTAAAATCCCACCATCATTCAGTTTGCTATAAACAGATGTTAATTACTTGGGGTAAAACCAGGGAAGCTCCTAGGAATTAGGACCTGAAAATTCAAGGGTTGACACCGTGGGTAAAAACAAAGCCAGTCAGTGTGCCTTACCACAGAGGTAAGACCATCTCCTTGCCAGAACCCTTACAGCCTCATTCACTAGTCAGCATGAAATCAAACATTAACTACTTTTTCTTTAAACCTACTCAGTCAGAGGTGCTAACTCAGATTTGGAAAATGGGAAACTACTCCTAGCCAGTTGGCCACTGTGGCCTGGATGCTAGGAAAGGCTCAGAACAAAATTTGAAGGGCAAATAAAAATTAAGAGGGTGTTCAGGGTGAGGAGAACCCTCCACCCATGAAATTCAGACTAGGTTCAGCAGGGGTAGCTGAAGCCGGACTAGTCTGAATGATAAACAATAGATGGGTAGATAAATGATAGACAATTTATTTTCTACACAGGAGAGATTACATAGATCCAATACAGTTGAATTTCAACAGATGATTTTGACATGTAGATATCTGGAAAAATATTGGGGAAGCTAAAGAAGATGGGCATTAGTGTAAGAATGATGAGATGGGTAAAGGTATGGCTCACAGTAAGAAAGAGCTTTTGTGTTTTAGGGGAGCATCAAACTGGAAGGAACCTGCCAGTGGCATTCCTTGCACACTGATCCTGGATTTGCTTTCCTGAAATACTTTCAGGACTGCTTTTGTCACAGACAAGTGGGAGCACCCTGGTGAACCCTTCTTTATTGCACTGTCACGATAGAGCAAGATCAGGGCAGTGTCGGTGAAGAACTGTCTGAGTTTGCAGAGCTGGTTAGTATATGCAGGATGAGACAGGGTAACACAGAACTGCAAAGTGATGCAGAAAGGAAATTTTGTGCTATGCTCTGGGAAATTTGTCCATTGAAAGGCACCTGGCTTGGAGAGACGTGAGCACTGGACTTGACTACGGAGAACAAACACAAGGTGGCTGTGAAAATGCAAAGCAGAACTAATAGGTAGAAAAGCTAGCATGGAGGAAGGACAAAATGAGCCCTAATAAAGGTGATGGCAAGCCTTGACTTACACAACCCATTTGCAGGAGAGAGATATTTTACTGAAATCAAGTGCAGGTAAGGATATAGAACTGGGCTAATGGGAGAAAAATTACCTAACTGATGAAAAGTAAATAAAATGATTGGCTTGTTTTCATTAGCAAAACTGGGGCTATGAATAGTTATATTGCTGTCTATTAAAATAATGCAGGTAGCCCCAAAGGAGGTATACAAATTATTTAAGCTGGGTAGGCGGTCAACACAAAAGCAAATGTGTCTGATGTGTCTGCTGTTAGCTAAGGCTAGAAATGAGAGGATGTCTCCAGCTTTAGAGCAGCAAGGCTCTGGGACAGCCTCAGCCTTCAGACAGAAGCAAATGCCCAGCTGTCATGAAGACGGATTTTGAGGAGGGTGAAAAAGAACTGTAAGCAAGGGGACAAGACTTGAAGTTATACATTTAATTCCCACCCTATCTTCTTCTGTTTGAGTAGCCAGCAATCCCTTGATGAGCCTCACAGTGGACTCTGTTTGCTCTGTGTTATATCAATGTTTATCTCATTCACAGCAGAAAATGCAAACCTGGGAAATGGGAATTTCAGTCGGAGTCAGAATGCTGCAGTGCCCTCACTCACAAGCTTTGAAGGGCAGAACTGCCTCCGAGTTTCAGCAGATTATTCTTCAGCCATCTTCCATTCATCTTTTGGAATGAGAGCTAAGTAACTCCTGGCCTGTTCCATAATGGAGAGACTAGCCTCTCTATGAGGTAAAGACATTTCCTTTCTTCGCTTGAAACATCATGAACTTTCAAACTTGGCAAGGCTCTTTGCGTTCGATCTAATAATAAACCCAAACCATCCATTGCATGAAAGTAATGAGTCTGAACTTGCCTGAACTTGCCTCGGGGAGCTGAGATCCAAAGCTCTGTCATTCCCTCAAAAGCCTTTCTCCCTTTTGCAAGGACAGGATGTTGTTGTGACAAGGCATCCTTGCTGTTTGCTCAGCCTCTCTCCCTCGTGATGAAATCCCTCTATAGCGACTCTGGAGGTCCTACTTCAGCTCTGGTTTTTGGGCATACAAAGTGCTGCCCAACTAATCTCCGCTCTTTTCTATGAGTGATTTATGGAGGCTTGAAGGACATTGAGACTCAGCACATTCTCTGTTTTCCAAATGTTGGTGCAATGAGAGGGGCACTTTTCCTGCCAGTGGGAACCTGAAAGACCTGATGGGCTTTTCTGGCAGGACTCAATGTCAGTGAGAGGGGCGCCAAGGCGCCTGCGGAGCAAGCGGAAGTACAAATGTGTGTTAGCTTTGACTTCCACTGGGAACGACAGAAAAAATATTTTGACTTGATTTTACAGTTCAGTTTCTTGTTAACACAAAGAGAATTCTCAGCCAGTGATCAGAAGTGCCCTTGCTTAATTTGCATCGGTTCCCGTCCAGTTATTAGGCACAACTGACATGAGAAGAACAAACAAACAACCTTCACATTGAAGAGCGAGTGAAATACTTCTTTTCTCATCAACTTTTTTCTTGTGGTACCAGTTCTTTTTAAAAAAGAGAATGATCCTTGTGTCGTCATGAAGAGTTTACTTTGGGAAGGGAGGAGGGGAGTCTGTAATGTTTGTTCTGGGTATCTAAATTTAAATGACTAACTTAAGCACATAATCTCCCTAGGCTGCCTCTAAAAACCAGTGGAGAGGGAAGGGCTTCTCTAATAAGCAGTTCAAAGGCTCTTGCTTTAGCAAGCAATATTTTATTACCACACCATACAGTGTTATAGGTGTTTAGGATTTAATTTTGCCTTCTTGCACGCTTCTGTTCTCCAGTAGGATGTGAAAAGCAAAACCAAGAATTTCTTTGTATATCTGGATTTGTTCCTTCCTATATTGCTTTATGCAAATCACAAAATTAGTAGAGCACAAGGGAATGAATTAGGTGACTTCCTTCCCCCTTGTATAAAAGAAACATTCTTCTCTGATGTGGAGTTTGAAGCTCAGCAATTTTTACCTGTGTGGGAATGGAGATTCCTGGTGGAATTCCTTATACTTGATTCTGGAAAGTGAATTTGGACTCATACAGGCCTGATCTAAATCTCATGGAAATCAGGAAGCCCACGGTTTAGCAACTGTTACACTGAATTATTCCCAAATCCATTTAGTCCATCATCCTATTTAGTGCATAGGGTATCACCAGCAGATGCTTTTGGTGAATGCTGGAATGGATTTGCCACTGGCAGGCTGGGACATTTGGTCACATCCTAATCCTCCACAGTCAGCAGCCAGCTGAATCTGCTCTGACATGTGGATGTTAGTTTCCCTTCTGCATATTTTCTTAGCATTAACCATTAAAAATAAAAAATTTCTTACTGCCCATATAACAGGGAGAAGATGTAGCTACAATATCTTGCTTTTAGACACGCAGCATTCTTATACAAAAATCAAAGAGGAAAGGTTTAGATGCAATGACTGAGAGTATTCAGATAGCAGTTGCCAGGTGAACACTGTCAAATGGGGAAGATTTATTGAGCTGGATCCCATGGGATATCCCTAGGCCTGGGTTCAGGCCTATTCAGTATTTTCATTAATAATTTGGATGAAGGGGTAGAGAGCTCTTTTGTTACAGTTTCAGCTAAGAGCGAGAGACACCAGGGAGGAGGGGATTAGTGCTAGGGAGATCTCAGTAATTAGAGGAATGGTCTGGAAAGAAACAGGATGCAATTTAGTGAAGACAAGCACAAATCTGCACCTATGTTGAAATAATCAGCTCCACAGGCACACAGTGGGAGAGAGTAGCCAGGTAAAGCTCTGCTGCAAAGGAGATTCTGATGGAGCAATGACTCAGCTGTGGAAGGAAGGAAGGAAGAAACACTGGACTGGGTTGGACAGATGGGGATGTGGCACGTTAGACACAGGGGATAAGCCCTTCAGCTGGATCACTGGGACTGGTTTCTGGCATTACACCTTGGGAAAGGCGTGACTACAAGTCCCAAGGAGAGCAAGGCTCCAGAGAGAAGAGTGAAAGGCTTTGTATTTAGCCTAGGGTAAGCAAAGCTGAAGGGAGACACAATAACAGTCTTCAAGAGCAGTCAGTCTGCCAAAAAGAGGAAGGTGGTGAGCTGTTCTGTGTCCAGAAATTTTCCTCTGTGGTTTAACCACTGTTTTCTGTGGTTAGAAAAAAAAAAGAGAAAGGGAGACAGAAATTGAGATGGTAGATAAGTTCACTTTACTGCTTTACTTATGAAGTGCCTTGGGGCATAAAGCACATGATCAAACATAGTTGAGTTACTGTAGCTTAATGAGTTATTGCCTGCTGGCTGAACCATACTAATTAACCATGTGTGTGCTCAGTCTGCCTCAACTGCCAGATGAAACGGCCTCGCTTAAATACTCGGGTTCTATTTTGCAGGAGGCAGCCCAAATGCTTATATAGGGTCAATGGTTACAGCTCAGCTGATTTAGGGGTGACTTCTAGGGGATGGAAACTTGTTCTTTAGTGCTCAACAACGATAACACTGGCACTGTTATATCAGGGAATAATAAAATGGGGCTGGCAAGGGAGGAGGAGCAGAAGACAGACCTAAATACATAAATGTGTTACTTCACAGGCTTATGTCAATAGAAAGGGGCTCTATACAAGTGTAT
This sequence comes from Parus major, assembly GCF_001522545.3. Taxonomy (NCBI): domain Eukaryota; kingdom Metazoa; phylum Chordata; class Aves; order Passeriformes; family Paridae; genus Parus; species Parus major. The sequence goes on along the minus strand of NC_031768.1, from coordinate 60,141,494 downwards.
TGGAAATGTGATAACACTGAATTTTATGAAAGATTTCAGTGGGTTTTTGTTTGGGAAGGCTTGTAATATGGTGATTTAAAAAACATAGCATTAAGAACTCTATAGAGCACTACACAGATTTCTCTTACAACTGCACACACCCTTGTTTTAAGAGTATCTCTTTTTTTTTTAGTGTTTTCCGGTAAATTGTTCTTTTTTGCTCACATCCACACAGTTCTCTCCAATTGTTGCTCTTTGCCATCAGTGATGGCTGTTGTAGTTTCTGCATTCAACGAGCTGCCTTCTTCCTCTGGTAAGTAGTAGCTGTTGGAGTAGAGCCTTCCTGGTTCTGCTAAGTGTGGGGTGTGCTCCAGGTTCCTGCTTTCCCTGCCTTCCTTGTCACCTCCCTCCCTCCCTCCCTTCCTCTTTTTTCTCCTTTGTGGTTGTTTTTTCACTGTTATCACAGTTTGAATTATGTGGCTGAGGATGAATATTTGGATGTTGCAATTGTTGGGAAGTTTTCTGTTCACAGCAGTGCTTCTGTCTCTGTTGTCCCACTGAAGCAACTGATCCTTTTGCTTCCAGCATGCCATCTAGGCAGGCAGCAGGATTGGCAAGTTTGCTTCACAGGCAAAATACACTTGTGTTATGTGAGATGGAAGCAGAGACTTCTACTTTCGTTGGTTTGTTACTGTTTTATGTCATCACACAAATTAGTCCGGAAGGGAACCCGAGGAAGTTATCTGGTTCCTTTCTGTGCTCAGGGCAGGAACAAATCCACCCCTGCCCTTTCGGCTGATGTCTGCTTAACTTGAAGTCCTGCATTTCTCCAAACTCCCAGCCCCCCAGACAAATTTTCTCTGTACTTTCCTGCATTTGACCACTCCATCTGATCTGAAATATATAGCTGAGGACAAGTTAACACACAATTAAGCCTAAACCAGCCAAACTACATTCATTTGCTGCTGTGATCCTTTCAATTTTCTGTAGGAAAGAGAAATGCTAGAAACCTTCATGGAGATATTTTGATAACATAACTTCTGTAATCTAAGAATCATCTAAAGATGATTCTTATCCTTTCAGGAGACAGATTTTTGCAATGAGAGAAAAACTACAACCAAGATCTATTACAATAGTAATGCATACACTGCATTTCTTAATGCCTGCAACAAAGAAACAACTTTTCATAGATGTGTGTTATGTGTGTTTAAGGAGGGATATTATGTAGCTATTGGTCTAAGGCTCTCTTCCTTTCCCAGAGATGCTCTCTAGGCTGCGGATGTGCGATTTGGTCGGAGCTGAAATTGAGTCCAGGAGCCTGTCTACTGTAGCACAGAAATAATTAGCATCTGCATGAAGTTCTTACCCGGATGTGGAAAGCCTGTGACCGATTTGAGATGAGGTTGGTCTTATCTCTAGTTTTACTGCAAAGAAATTTTATCTTGAAACATTACTTTTGCAGGGTCCCTTCAGTACTGCTAATCCCCCTTGGTATTACCAAGGAAATATCAGACCATAACTATTCATGGAGATCTGAAGTGAAATTGTCATGCAAGAAGAACGTGAGAACTGCTGAGCAGACTGTATTTCCTGTTATCTGAGAACAACTGTGCATCCACAAGTAGCTGAAAATTGTCATCCTTCTATGGTCCTGTCACGTCCTTCAGCAGATACATTTTGCGCAGACCTTTGTACAAAGAGAGAGATTAAAGAACAAGTGAAACATTTTCTCCCCTGCACATAGAAGAAAACATAAGCTGCTTAAAAGAGGGGGTGATGCTGGAAAAATGATGCTTGAACTAGGAGGTCATCTTAAAACAGATGAAAGAAAGTCTATTTCTTACACAATGTGCTATGGACTTCTGGGATTTGCTAATGCAGAGGGCAGTGGGTACTGGTACTACCAGCTAGTTCAGGAAACTTGGATAAATTCATGGACAGCAGGTCCATAAAGGAGAAAAAACAAGGTCATACTCACTCAGCTCCCTTTGTAGCATGTCCTGCCACCACCAACAGAGGCAGGATGTGGGGCAAGGTAGGTCTTGACCCAGCAGCACGAGTTTGATACTCGTATGCCTCTCCTCCCCATCCTATCTGCCCTGCCTGTGACTGCAGAGCCAAACCCACTATCACAAGGGTAAAAAGGCTCTTTGCTGGGCTTGCAGCATCCTACAAAACTGGAATTAGCTTATGGGGAAATTAATAATTGGGGTCCTTGGCATAAGGGAAACTAGATCTGTTTCCAGGTTAGGCCTCTACCACCCTTGTCCAACAGTAGTTCTGGAGGAAGGTTGGTGATAGCAAAACAGCCTATGAACCCCTAGTTTTTTCCCAAAACCTGCTGAGGTTTGCATCTGGATTCCTCATATCCTCTGCTCCAGGAGAGGAGGGTCAGACTATTGGACAGACTATTTTTGCTTTCACTACATTTGGTGAGGGTTGGAAATGTAATGCATTTTCCACAGCATCAAGTAATTCTCAGTAGTGTCACAAATAGCAATGTTTCAGCTGTCTGAGGGATTTTGGACAGGAGTGAAAGACCCTTGAAACTGATATCAATAATTCTGCTGCTCAAGCTGAAGGCAAAACTCCATCAGCTGTCAGGGGTGTGTGTGTGATTTTTTATACCCCATCTAGCCTCAAGGAGGCAAGACCATCATAATTAGTTGCTAATTGAGAAGCATGCATCTGAAAAGCACAATTTCAGAGAACAAAGAGCCAGAGAGACCCATTTCCAGGGCTAATTAGAATTAATTCATTGCTATAAGTAGAAGGTCTCCCACAGTCCTGGGACTCTCTCTTGCCCTCTCCTGAAACACCAGTCTAAACATACGCATACCAATCATAGAAGGCTCAGCATGACTTGTGCAGCTCTTGTGCAACACAGAAATAGCACTGCTTGTTAAAAATTAGTCTAATTTTCTTTTTTTTCCTTTTTCTTTTTGTTTTTTTTTTGTAGCCCTGGGCAATGTCTGTCCTCTGCTTTGCTACCTGCCCTTCCTTCCTTTTTTGAATCTGCGTACCAATGAACAAAGTGACAGTGTCAGCACTTTTTCCACTACTGCATGAACAGGGCTTTTAGAGAAAAAGAAATGTTGGCAAAACCAGGCCTCACAGTCTGTGGCACCCTCCTGAAGATGCCTCCAACAGGACTATCTTCATGCACTTCCCTGAGCTGCTGAAGTCCATTGGTTTTCCCCCCAACAAATCCACAGCAACTGTTTTTGCACTTGATATGGGGCTCCACCAATTCAAAGTCCACTTCAGGTGGTGGGGACACGGGCTGCAGTTTCCAGTCTTCATGTGGTCTCTTAAAGCCTTCAAGAGCTGATTTTGGTCTTTAAATCTTGAAGTTTTTTAGAAAAACACCTGCACAGTAAATATCTCAGTAGCAGGTCAACCTACAATATTTATATCTGACTTGACATCATCAAACCTCTCTTACATATATTTTAGCATCTCATTGCTTAGGACTGAGTCACTGCAAAAGCACTCCAGTGAGAAAATGAATGAGACCATTCCCTTATGACAGCCAGTTTTGGTCATCCAATATAATGTCCTTTTAAAATAAGTTTGATTTTTTAAAAATTTTTTTAAGATATTGAACACCTATCTTTGGAAGACAGAAATTACTTCAAATTGCTTCAAGTTATGGACCCAAAAAAGAGCAAGGCAGTAATTGATTTGGAGAAAAGCAAGGTAACACATTGTCATTGGTGATGATCTTGTTATAGAGGAGGTGGACTGCTGAATTTTGCTGTGCTGGCCTCCCTGTGTAAGGATGTCAAACAAACCTTAGAAGCCTCACAGTTTAATCATGGGTGTTGGAAGCTGATGATCCTAAAGCAGACAAATGGCTTAATTTGCAGCAAAGAGGAGTCTGAACTGCTTAGTAGGTGTGAGGTGCCTCATTTATGATCCAAATATAGATGCATTTCTATATCTTTACTTAGCCACAACTGAAAATCTGGTGTGTGATACCTCAGCAAGCCTGTGCTGGGGCAAATGTGAGCAGCACACTGCTGAGATTGAGAGAGTCTGAGTTCTTTGAATACCTTTTAATTTTCTATTGAGGGAAACTGATCTTCTAAAAAAAAAATTCCAAAGGATTTTCTTCCTGCCAGTGCTCATCTGAACCACTACAGTGCAAGAACAACCTTTCAATTCTTTTTTCTGCGTAGTTTAGGGATGTTCTGCTTTCTGTGTGGTGTATCTTGCATGTTATTACACATTTCCCACATGCTCATTTTGGTGAGGGACGGTATCTACCGCTGTCATAAATGAGGCCAAAAGCCTTACCTTGGCTTTGTATCCCACTGCTCAGAGGAGATGCAGCTGCCACAGTCTGTGCCTTCATTAAGGCTTCAGCTGGAACCAAACCCAAACCATAATCCCTGTGCTCCTCTTCCCGTGTCAGCAGGGCCCTGGGGCCCCTTCTGCACAGCAACATCAGCCTGAAAGCCAGCACTTCACGTTCCCATCTGAGCCAGAGGACCAGACCTGCCCCTCAAACTTCCCCATGGCTCAGAGCCCTTCTTTGCCAAGAGCCCACCAGAGGTTTGTGGATAGCTTGAGGCTTCTGGTGCCTTATGCTGGGTAAAAGCAACTTGGTAGGCAGAGAGTTGGTTTGTAGAGGGTTGCCAAACACAGCAATGCTCCTCAGAAGACAAAATAACACCCTCCCCCTGCCCTTCACACAGCCACTGCTCCTGTTCTGCCTGTCACGCTGGCATGGGCAGTCTGCCTCACACTCCTTTTGCTGCCGCAAACCCAGATGCTCCTCACCAGTGGAGCCTCCTCGCACTTTCTGGGAGGCTTGGAGGCTTTCATTGATTTCCTTTGCCAAACATCTGGATTCCCTGTGGGGTCTTCAGTAACTTTACACTGCTCCAGTCCTGCAGGCAGACAAGATGTCTTGACAAGTTCCCAAGTAGTTTGCTTTTGCCCGAAAACCAGAATTTCCTTTCCTTACACATCTGATTCCCTCTGCATTGCCTGCAATCATTCTTTCAGCTGCTGCTTGCAACACTAAGAAGCAATCACAGCGGGACTAGTTGTTTTCCATTAGATCCCAGTGGCTTGCATTTGCTGAATCTGTTTGTTTCTGGCTCACATTTCCTATGTTAGGTCAGCAGAGCTGGGTAAGGTTGTATAGAAGTCTGATTGTAAAGACTTCAAAGTTATTTTTATTTGGCATCTCACTGATTTAGCCTGTAGCAGAGCAATCAGATGACTATAGAGCCAACTGCTTTTTGGGCACTGCTCTCCTCCTGACCTTAGTTCTCTTCCTCTTGAAGGCATGAAACAGCATCAGATGAAAATTCTTTTCATGGGTCATAAAAGTTTCTTTAACACATTGTTCCCCTGCTCTCCCTAATTTTGGGTTTAAATGGGCTGATTTGGCTTAGAAAGAGAACCAGAGATAGTGCAACACCTTTACAGTAAGTGCTGGGACTGCTCTGTACCTAAATGATACCATATGTTGGCCTGCTTCTAGTGGTGTTTACTGTGTAACCACACAGCTCAGTAGGAATCTGTCTGGAAAAACAGTCAGGGTGTAAATGAATATCTGAAAAGAGCCTCTGTGATTAAACTCTTAAAATGCTGCTAAGGGGCAGTGCTAAGACCATCTTTAATGACTTTTTTTCCAAACCATCCAACCTGCAGAATTGGTTATGACCAGTAAAGAAGAAGACTGTCCTGAATTGCACTCAGGAGAAGTCTCTGCCCATCATTCTTTGGTCTCTGTGCAACAATGATCATCAATCCTGGGGACAGTGCCCACACAAAATTCCAGATAGCACTTTCATGTGACATTGCACGGAAGGGGACTATGACCTGTAACTGGAGAGGAACTGAAATTTGGCAAATGGCTCTAAGCCTTGTACCTAAACCCCACCAGTGCTATTTAGAAGTGCCCGTAGATTTCAATGCTTGCATGATTGTGCTTTCCTGTCAGACAGTCAAAGTCCTTCCACCCAGCCTGGAAACCTGAGGTGGCAATGACAAAGCTCCTGTTGCCCATTTTGGACAGAGGCATAAATCCCATGAAGTCCTTACAGTCGCTCCACATGGGCAGCATGGCTGGTACCTCACTTATGTTTTATCTCATAACTACTACAATTTTAAATTGTCTAAGTTTAAACAGAAATTTTCATGTACTGTTCCCTGAATGTTTCTTCTTGAAGCCTGTTATTTACTCTCATTATGAAGCTCAAAATGTGCCAGAATCTGAAAGTTATTTCATTCAATCCCACAGCTGCCATCTCAACAAACATGTAAATAAAACAAAGATCCTGTGAATGGGGATCTCAAGCAGTTGTGGAGAGGATTAGGGATTAGTGAAAGATGATTCTGCCATTGTTCTCCTAATTGATTAAAGACGGACCACTGCTATTTTGAATAATGTCATTACCACACAAGCCTCAAGCAACTTAACAGATCCTGTCTAATGGAGAGGAGCCACTTCTGGATGTTGAAAACGTTCTTATGACATTACTCCATTTCAAGGACTAAAATGAGTGAAGCAGTATCTCTCCTTCCTCTTTCTAATTAAAAAAAAAATAAAAAAAATAAAAAAAGCTTTCAGATAAATCCACTTTATTTTCTTCTGAAAATTTCCTTTCCCCAGCTGCATCTCTTATGTGCCTGAGCTCCTTCCCAGCTCTGTCACAGACCCAGGGTGTGCTTTGATGCTACATCACACCTGCTGGTCAGTCACTCCTACCCTCCCAAGCCCAAAAGAGCAGGAGAAAATTCAAAAGCAGCCCTTCTCTCCCTCCTACAGCAGCTTTTCATCCAGTTCTTGTTCATGACCTGAACCTGGCATCCAGGCTGATTCATGTTCATAACAACAAAAGCAGCCATGCAAATCAGTTGAGGTCATGAAAAACTCAAGATGGCTTTACAAGGCGTATTTAGAAATGTCCACATATTTCACACTGAACATCAGCTCCTCTGATGAGTATCACTGCATATTCAGAAGGAATTCAAAGGAAAACATGTGAAAAGGAGCTCACATGCAATGTGTGATTGTCCTCCTAATGCAGAGGTTGTATCTTAGAGGGTGAAAAGAAGGTGTGTGGTGAGTCAAAACAGCCCTCTGTAAATCCAAAGGGGATTTAAACTTGGCGTTTAAAAACAGCTCATCTCTGTGGGATATCTGAATGAATCTTAACTAGAATTTTCAGGAGTTCCTAAGCTCCCAACTGCAGAGCCCCAAAGCCTCTTGCAGGATTGTGTCAGGGTCATGTGTGCAACACGCTCTGAGCAGGGCTGGTCCCACACGAGCTCTGACCAAACGTTGCTGTGAAGGCCTCGAGGGTGAAAGTGTAGGGTGAGCACCAGTCCAGCCCTCTGAGACTGAGGTGGTGGCTCCCAGTTTAGAGCTGTAGCAGCCCTGGGTGGTGGGCATTGATCTCAGGTGGGAGAGAAGGAAAAAACATTTACTCAGTTAAGCTGGAGCAGTGAAGGGTGGGAGGCAGCAAAGGGCTTATGAGGATGTGCTGGCCTGTATACAATACCCTGGCAAGTTAGACATTGCACTGGGAGGGCTCCCATGAAGATGCTCCCTCTCCTTCCCAGCTTCATCATGTGACTGTGGCCTCCCAGTGCTGCTTTAGACATCAAACAGGCCTCTAAAACCATTGTGTAGACCCCATACCATGTCACACACAGCGTGAGTTGCCTTCTGGGGGAAAGACTCCATGGAATTTTTAGGTCCATTCATGTCAGATGAAAAATGGTCATCTTCAGACATAATTTATTTTCCTTCCATTCTCCCTCCCAAAAAGCAAGTGTCTAAGCAAGCCAGCCAGAGGCAAAGGCTGTGATTTTCCTTGTCTTCTTCTAGCTAGGACCTCCTGTCCTTTCCTTCATGTCATTCAGGAAAAAAAAAATAAATAAAAGTACTGCTTCTGGTTGTCTGGCAGCTGCTCACAAGCTTACATGAGAAATAAAGAGTGATGTGCTGGGGAAATCTGATTCCCAGCATGACAAGGACTTGCAAGCAAAAAAAGAACTGCTGAATATGTACAGGAGAGCTAAACAGTCACCAATGGTCCCCTAAAACACCAAGGAAAGCATTTGTTATCCTCTAAATAGACAGCATGGGTAGTCGGGTGAAATGAAGAAAGGCAAGCTATAGACCTGGAGATCAGGGAGCTTTTATTAGAATATACTTCTTAGTAGCACCCTGGGAGAAGAGCAAAAGCTGTGTGACTTCAAAAATTTAAAACTGGGTAAGACAAAACCCACGAAGATGAAGCAGAGTTAGCAAATAAAGCAGAGTCAATAATCCTGCTTGGGGATGGGGTGAACTGTTGGCCTCATGTCATGTGTGTTTTCCATTCCCCACTTCTGGGATTCTAAAAAAAAGTCTGACCCAATCCAGGGATTACACAAAGAATGTGCTCCAACAAAGGGAAATGCATGGCCTTTCTACTCACCCTCCAGTGGCATTTGGGACCAGAAGAGGGGTTGGTCTGAATAGTCAGGATTACATTCCTGGCTGTGTCTAGCAAATGCTATGTGGATTGAGAGGGGAAAAAAAAAAGTGCTCTCTCACTGGAATATTTTCTCTGTGTTCTCTTGTAAGGCAGATGTCAAAAGAAGACAGTGATGGCCACTGTTCCATTCCTGCTTAACAGTGTGTCTGAGGTGTTGTTTCTTCCTTTGTCTGCCTGAGAATGGGCTAGTCCCAAACACAACTCAGCAATTAGGTTATTAATAGTCCTATTACTCTGAGCCATCCAGTTTGCTTTAAAATTCATGGTGCAGTTAGCTGAGGTTTGTTCATAACAGGAAAAGTACAGAGATGCAGGAAGACAGACTGAGTCAGAACAGAGCTTTGAAATGCATCAAGCAACCATTTAATTAAAGAAGGGAGCTCTAATATTGTGTTCCAAATGATTACTTATTTATATACTCCTCAAATAGTGCTATTTTTAAACGAGATTTTGAAGGGAAGACAATTTATATTTTTATATGCAGACAGTCTTAAAATTAAATGAGCTGCCAGTACAGCACTGCCCTGGAGGAGTAGGAGAAGAAAAATGTCTGTGTCAGTCCTTCTGGTTCTTCTGCTTCCTCTCAGCACCATGACTGCTCGAGATCAAAACAGGCACCTCAAGATACACAGGATTGCCAGCTCCTCCCAGCAGTCCTCCTGGGGCAGGTCATTGCCTGGCATTGTTGAGACATGGGTTTGGAGGTGCCTGGAGGCAGGTGCCAGTAATCCCAGGGAGATGGCCAGGTAGGAATGCAGAGAAGACGGGGGACTGTGACTCCTGGTGAGAAAGAAGGGTTCTAAATTTTTTAATTGTGGACTTCATGGGGTGACAGAGGGTTTTCATTTTACAAAACTGAAATTAAATTGGCAAACCTCGGGTTCAGGCAATGACCTTCAGCCTTCACACACCTGATGTTTGCTGATTGTGTGGAGTGTGAAGTTCAGCAGGGCACCATTTTATGGCCATTTTTCACTGGTCTGGACAACCATGCAAGCTGCAAGGAAAGAAAATGTTAGCTCTAACAGATGTTTGGAAAACTTAAGTTTTTCTTAGCACTGGAACTGAGAAAGGCCTGTGTGGGAAGGAATGAATGTTTGCTGAGTTCCTAAATAAATCTGAGCCCAGCCTGAGACACTGAAAGCCCAGTGGCTTCTTTGAGGTCTCTAACAAAGGGCTGCACCCAAGTGCACTGAAGTCAGAGAGGGATTCTCATTGACATCAAAGGACATTGAATTGGACCCCATGAAGGACTGTCTCTGCCAGAGACCAGCAGAAATAATAGCATGTGATGTACGTGACCAACTGCCCCTGACCAACCGCCTGGATTCCAGGCACTAAACACTGCAGTGAACTCACAGACAATTCAGGAAAATGTGCCAAAAAATTCAAAGAAAAATATGTACAGAAACTGCAATGTGTTTGTGGGTTTTTGTGAGCAGAAAAATAATATATTTGTGGACTAAATTAGTCCCTGAGAAGCGTTCTCTCAGCTCAGTTGTTTGCAGTCAAGTCAGCTAATCGAACTCAAGCTTCTTTTCTCTTGCCAAAGGAAGTGGGCAAGTACAGAGACATGGATGAAATGAATTTGGGTTTGCCTTTAAAATGTGAGGTGCCAATTACATCTCATTTTAATAGTCCTTATAGTTTGAAAAATTGTTTTTTGCTGCTATCCTAACGCTTTAGCTTATTCTCTCGTGAATGCTGACAAACTTTGGTCTGGTGTTTATCCATATCAGACACTGCAAAGCTCATCCAGTCCCTTATCTCCTTCTGATTAGATTACTGTAATGTCCTGCCTCAAGGTTCCTCTGGCAGGGGATGCCATCACCCCTGTGAGAGCATTACACACTGGAGGAAATCCAGTGCTTTTTATTCCAACCACATCTTGCTTTTCGCTGGCTATAAACAAAAAGGATTAGCTAAAAATGGGAATATCTGCAGCTGGGATCCAGATCAATTAGGAAATGGGGTAACACCAAGAGTAGGCAAGTCTCTGATGTGGTGAGCAGTAACTGTGCAAAGGCAGCATGATAAAGGAAGAAGGCTCAAGCTCAAACCTTTGTCTCACCTTTAGCTCTTTCCAGACAAAAGTGTTTAGGTTGCTGGGGGACTGGTCTGTGCCTCACTTTTGGGCTGTCTCAGGGAATCAAAAGGACCCATTTATCTCTTCCCTTAGAGGATTTGCTCTTGGTGACAAGGAGTGGAGGTGGGATTGTCTATGCCCTACAATGCAGGATGGTGGCTTCTGATGGTGGTTGAAGAGTCTCTAAGGAGCTCTGTAGGTACTTAAAATTATCTGCACACAGGCAGTCCACAGCTCCACTGAGCCATGCAGGATCAGAGACAAAGGAGAAAAGGGGTTTTGGCTGCACAGCTCTGGAGAGAGCCCCCAAGGATTTTCAGGTAAGGGATAGGACACTTAGACACAAGAAACATTGAGAAAGACAGGACTTGAGGACAAACTTCTCAGTCGTCTCTGGCAACTGCTGCAGGTGCTTGGTTGTAGGCTTGGTGTGAGGGTTACTGCTGTGTGTATTTAAAACTGAATTTTAGTTTGGATTCTGAGGTGGGAGGGCAACAAGAGCCACACTATTCCCAGCACTGTTCCACTGCTGACTGAGCTCTGAGAGCTGCAGCTCTCCTTTCTGGAGGGTGGTTATAAATACAGATGGTCATAAATGCCCTCAGATGCCAACCAACACTCAATCCCAACAAGCAAGTGCCTCTTTCTATCTGGGTATCACAAAATGCTCTACAAACCTTCCCAGACACACTCTCAGAAAGACTGTTTTGTGTCAGGACACTGAAACACGCTGGGTGACTTCTTCAAGGTCACGCAGGAAACCAGCGCGGCACAGACGGCAGGTTGTTTAAATCCCCAAAGATAACTCGTCTCCTTGCTTCCCCAGAGAGCCCCTGTCACTGAGCATCAGCCTTTGGCCCTCTTTGTCTTTCAGCTGTTCAGCTGACTGCTGTTGCTCTCTGCACGAGCAAAATCCTGTTTGATATGGCTCTCTTGCTGCTGGTGTTATTTATAGCTGTTCTTACCTTCCACCAGACTGGGCATCTCTTTTTGTTTAAGCATGTTCAGCTCCGGATGTTGCTTCAGGTTCTGTGAGTATCTTTTGTGCAGCAGGTGCTGCTCAAAATTAATTGTTTGTCTTGATACTATATTATCACTCATCTATGGATTTTCAAGTGTGTCAGTTGTTCCATTCGGGCTGTCACTTCCTAAATCCTTTTGGTGAACACCGTATTTTACTTTTATTTCTCTCATAGCCAGTGTTTCTTAGCTCTTTGCTCCCCACAATACAAAATGTTTTCTGAGTACCTTACAGAGCAATACCTCACCCTTCTTTTCTGTCACAGACAACAGGCTACTGAGTGGGGCTCTGAGGCTCATTAAAGTTCATAACATCACTTGTTTAAGTGTTTGGGTTTTTTTTAGCTTACCATGTCAAATGTGCTTAGTGTGTGGAGCTGGCTTGCTACAGTGGTGGGTGTCTGCAAGCTTTGCCATGCTTCTGCTGATGGCAGGCAAAAAACTGCCTGGAGGGGCCTCTGGAAGGAAATAGCTGGCCTGCCGGCAGTGCTGGTGGTTTTCACGTCTCCATCGAGCCTGGGGATGGCCACAGCAAGGCGAGCACCTCTTTCCCACCCCTTTCCCACCTCTCTGGAGATGCTGCAGAGAAATGGGCAGGCAGAACAATCTGGCCCCGCTGAGGGCCTTTCTGCACAAGGCAGAACTGCTGCAGTGAACATTTGGCCGGAGACCTTGGCTTGGCAGCGTTACAGGAGCAGATTTACTGGTGGGGATTAAGTGAGCCTTTGTCATTCCTCTCCATTAACACCATCCAGCACATGGGTGGTGTCACAGGATGACATGTGAAGCTCTGCAGCTGCCCCTCTGCAGCTGTATCCAGCTTTGACATCCTGCTCATGTAGCTCTCCAGATGCCACCCTGACCACTCAGCCATGAATTCAAGTTCTTTGATCCAGTCTGACTGAGAATGCTGTAGATACAGATAGAAAAAACTGCATATTGTCTCAAATGAGCTCTAAACATGACAAAGGTTTGGTTAGTCTGCCCTGCAAGGACTGTCCTGTGAATCATGGTCTCCCACCTTTCAGCTACTTTCTCAAACTTCCTCCCCTCAGGTCCCTGAACTTCCAGTGCAGTGGGAAGTGCTTTTTAGTTCTGCACTGGTGACAGGGCCTGCCTTGTACTCTTGCTTCTGGGGACTATCCAAGTTATTCTTCAAAGGGCACATCATAGTATGTTTGGTGGTCTCCAAAGCAGATTTGGAGTAGTCTTGGCTTTGCCCTTCTCTGGAATTTGCACTATAGGCAAGCCAAAGGTAAAGGGAAATGTGGGATATTTTAACATAATTACACAATATAAAATCAGACCTAATAAGGTAAGGAATAATGTACATAAAAATGGCATAAACTAATGTCTCTGTCCCTTTTCTTACACTGTTGAGGATCCATTTGGCTTCTCGAGTCTTGAGCTTAAACATGCACCTAAAATTTCCTGGGTGAAGTCTCCCTTGGCTTCTGTGTTTGTCTTGTAGTGCCCTAGGATGCTGGTTCCTCCTAGGTCCCTTTGGCTCTACTTGTGGAGAAAGAGAAAGCAACAATAATTTTCCCTTGTGCCCTCCTGGTGTAAAAGAAATGCTGCTTGCCACTTCTGGTTGGAATCCATTAAGTTGACTTCTAATGGTGAGGAGACCTTTTTCTGATTAATAATTTATAATTAATACTCCCTTAGCTCTCAGCATTTGGATTCTTAAAGCCCAAGGAGGAGTCCATTGTCCAGAGCACTACACTCATGTACCTGGACAGGACAGTGGGAGCTAGCTGTGAGCATGAGCAGGATTTGTTTGGGGTTTCATTTCATTTCTTTTTCCCAGGGATTTAGTTGGTTCTTGTTTATTTGTTTGTTTATTGGTTACTCTGTTCCACTCCTCACTTTCAAAAGCTTTGCTGTGCTCCTTCTCATTGTCATTACTCTGGGAGTGACTCAGCTTTTGCCTAAGGCTGAGGCGGCTTCCAGGGGTTTCCCTGAAGCTTTCTTTTGCCTTCAGCAAGGATAAAGCTGGGCAGAAAGCTCTGTGTTTTATGGCTTCAAGAAGCAGACATGCAATTCCCTCATTGCAAATGAAGTTTTCATGTTTTTCCTCTGCCAAACAGAGGACACTGCCCACTGCCAAGGGTAGATTATCTAGTTCAGCAGTGTGTTTACCATTTTCTTCCTGCCTTTCCTTTGCTTCACCTGAGGGAAAAGGGCTCACTATCTTTCTAAGAGCTCAAACAAGATATGTCTCTCACACAGGCAGCAGGTTAGAACTATTTGGTGAGCAGAGCTCTGACCCTTTGCTTAGAGACTGCAGCAGCTCATGCAGGTGGGCTCCCTAACTGCTCCCTAACTGTGCTGTCATCTCTGGCTCATGAGGGACTTGTGAGAGAAGAGAAATAATTCAGTCCAAGTGATAAGGAACATCAAATATTTCATGTCAGAAGTACCTAATGCTGTTGCTGTGGAGGGCAGTCAGCTCTTCCCCTGAAACCAACCCTTCTCAAGCTGTCACCTGCATGGGTGAGCTGGTAACTGAGGGGGCTGTGACCCTGCTTAGCAGCAGCACTTTTACACAGCTGTGACTGGGATGGCCAGGTAGGAATTCTGTTTTCTAGCTCTGTGAACAGAGAATCTGTTCACAGATCAGAGAATCAGGCGTGGGAGCTGCTTGGGTTTTGGGGGAGTGGGGAGTTGTTCTGGTGTTTTTGGTTTTTGGAAAAAATCTCCATCAGAAGAAAATGCTTTGAGTTCTGGGAAGGATTTTTGTGGGCTTTTTATTAAATCCAGAGGCTTCTGGAATTTTTTTTTCTTTTTTTTTGTCATTACAGGCCACAAAGTTGCATTTTCTCCACATTACTGAAGCAAGTAGAAATTCCAAAGGCAGCTACTGATGTACAAGCACTACAGCTAATGGCAGACAGGCAAACAAGCTGTGCTGGTGGAAGGCAAACACTGGGAAAAGAAAGGAAGAGAAAAACCTAAATTAATGAGATGATGGTGACACACACACACACACAAAACCCCCCAAATTAAAAAAACCTGAGAAGGAGAGCTTCCCCCTTATTGTTGGGTTTTAGTGCTAAGGATCTCCTCATTATCTACTGAGGTAACCACATGATATAAAGTATATTCATTGTGCATACATTTTGTATGCATATGAAGTATAAACCATTGGATTTCTTCTAACAGCATTCACTTGGTTCATTTCTTTCATTTCTTGGTTCAACACTAATTTAGTGGTGGGAAGATGGAGTTAACACGACTGAGGCTTAAACTCACTCAGGTCACATCAGAAGCCACAGAGGAGAGATTTCCCATGTCTGGGACTGGTTTCCTTATCTCTCCTCTCAGCTGCAGAGCTCCACGTTTCAGAAATATGGACAGAGAATTTTCACTTGTGTTTTTACATGAGAAAACATTTGTGCAAATTGTAAGTGCTCTGAGAGACCTTGAACCCTAGCTCCTATGTTAGTGGAGGAGAGAGAGAGGTGGCCAAATAATAGGTGGGATAGTAAGATACTAAAAACTCAAAGGTGTACTTTGGGGCTCTGCCACAATCTTGCCCTGAGCCTCTGGAGAAACCTTATCACCTTTTGGTTTAGTGTTTTTCATCTGCTGAAACATGTGAGGCAACTTACCTTGTTCTTCTGGAATGCTGAGAAAATTGGTCAGTACCTATTTTAAGTGTGCTTGAAACAGTTGATGCTGAGTTTTGTTAAAAGGCTACCAGAGATGAAAAATTGAGATAGGAATCACATAAACTGTAGCCACCTATTTGTATTTTTATTGATTTCATTTTTCATTTCTAGAGCAATTTATTCTAAAAGGTCTTGGAACAGAAACAAACCTTTACATGGTTCTGTCCCGGGAGATCATAGACCAGAAACCCTGTCTCTGGCTTCAGAGTGGAGTTATATATATAGACTGCACAATATTACCTCTCCCTGTACCCTTGCCTGGCTCATATCTTCAGACCTCCAGTGCTACAACCAAATCGCTTCTGTTGCCTTTCCATGGAGCCAATTGTCTGCCATCATCCTGTCAGGCACTTACGCTTTTTTCTCCTAATATAATTTATATTAAGCCAATTTAAATTACACAGGGAGTGCTTGATGGAGGAGGTACCCACAGGAGGCTTATGTGCCGCTTTCCCTCAATGATGTTTAGCTGATCTACTGACAGGTATTATCTCTCCCCATAGGCTTTTCCTTGTTTACATCCTTAGAGCATCCAAGCTGCAAGAACACAGTTACTCCAAGGAGAAACCTTGTTTTTCAGGAATAACCTTGCTGTCCTCTCTGTGGCATACAGGATAAGTGCCTCTCACCAGGCCCTCTGGGAGCCCCAGGTGGTGCACTTTGATTTTCTCATTTGGTCTCAGATCTGCCCCTGCCCAGATATGTTTGTATTTCTGTTTACTTTAGATCTGGTTTGTTTGCTTCTGTATTGAAGTTTTCTCCAGGAAACATGCAAAATGCCTAGCTTCTGGAGATGCCTTCCTTCCACCACCTTCCAGCAATGGACCCAGCTTCAATTAGCATCTTTTCCTGTGTGAGTTACTTGCTATTTGCATCACTGGAATTACACTGGTGGAAAATTAATCTGATGACAGCTTCACCAAATCCTGTTAAGTTACTTTTGCTGTAATTCAGCTTCCTCAGCTATTTTTCATGTCTTTTCTTTCATCTTATAGATCTGTATAGTGCTCTGTTTGTTGGGTGCTCTGGGAGTAGCAGGAAATGAGATAGCAGACAACCCAAAAATAGATATAAGCAGATTCAGCTCATCTGAAGGGGTTGGGAAGGAATATATAATATGTCCATTTCTTTTACTTGAGAGAGAAGTAGGGACAGGTGTTGATATCTGGTGTCTAACAGGGAGGGGCATTAAACCCCTCCTTCTCTTCTTTTCCCATTAAATCTTTCCCAGACTTTGATATAAACTCCCATTCACAGATGTATTTTGCCAGGTAAAACTACAAAATCCTTGTAGGGCAAAGGTGATGAATAATTGTTCCATCTTTGCTGTTGTTTAGGAGATGAACTCTCTCTGCCCCTCTGCAGAGGGCTCAGTTAAAGTGCCCGCTGAAAGGCACTGCCCACCAAACCATCCGTGAGAAGTTTGATGGCCAAAGACGCCTGGATGCGATCTCCTCGCTTGCTGCAGGCAGCAGCGTGCCTCAGGCACCCGGGCAGAAGGTTCACCCACTTCTCTCTCTTTTGACCTCTTTTATGAATAACATTTTGTGCTTTATTTTACTGCTGTCTCCTGGGTCGGCAGCAGGACGGCCTGGGAGCACTGTGCTCTCAGATCCCACGGGCAGGCACAAGCCCACCAGTGCTGATCCCTGCTGGATCCCATGGGACTTCACTGCTTTCCACAGCCACCAGAGTAAATCCTCCTGATTGCAAATCTGCTTTCCAGAAGACAGCTTGCACTGCTCAGTGAGGGGTAGAGAATGCCCTACGAAGTCTAGGGCAGCACTTGAAGATTTTGTGACCTTTTTTATTTATTTAATTTTCCCAGCGGCTTTGATTTTTTGCCCTGTAGTTTTCCGGTCTTTGGCTCCCAACCTTACTAAAGTAATTATGTGACTTTGCAAAAACAATTCATTTTTCAGCACTTCTCCAGCGCTGCCAACTTTTCAGTGGCTTTATAGAAAATCTTGCGCTATTTGCTGCTTTGTCTGAACTTACAGGTGCTTAGTGAAAGCAGCTCATCCCTCGCTGTAGAATAAATGCCCAGCACCACCCCTGAGTCTGAAACTTGGAGCTTCAGGGTGCCCCTCCTGCACCTCTCCCCGGCTCCCTGCAAGGTGCAGCCCCCACAACACGATCCAAGCCGGGGCCGCCGCCTGAGCCGTGGCATTACACAACAACTTTCATTGTGGCAGTCTGCAGGACTCCTGCGAACGAGCACAATGAGACATTTACCAGCACAATGCGACATTTACTGGAGGGGCCGTGGGGTGTGAGCTGTCCCCCCTCCATGGGTGTCAGCTCCAGCTGGCATGGCACGTGCTCCCCTATCACAAAACGCTCCTGTAGCTTCTCACGCCACTCAGGAGTTTAAATTAAAAAATAAAAAAAAAAAAAAAGTTCATCAAAGGAAAAATTAAACCTTTCAAAAGGAAGCAAATAATTTGAATGAAAATATTTCAAGGAAATTATTTTATCACTCTGAAACCTTAAAAAAAAAATAAACAACCTCAGTGCAACAACTACTTTTTCAGGCTAGGTTTTGCAGGCGGTTTTTATCTGCAGAAAGGATTAGCTTGTCTGTGGATGGAACGTGCTGCACACACCCTGTTCCCATGCAGATTCATGCGGCAGGGAGCTGTATTTCCAGCTCAGCTCTAGGACGTTTTTTCTCTTGCTAAATCAGATGACTGCAAAGACCATTAGAGCAGTTTATCATTGGAATCTGCAGGAACGTACTGTACCCAAAAGGAAAATGTTCATTGACAGGGGAAGTGCAAGATCTGTGATCCTTGTAATTATGCAGATGATCCTCTCCAGAGGTCTGTGGTATGTGAGCAGGTCCACAGTGATGGCTTTCGGCTGCAACACTTTAATAGTACACTGAAATCCAGCTGTTCCTGCTCTCCAGTCCACTTGGCTGCAGCCCTGACTGGCACAGCAGCGTGAATGGTTTTGTCTCTCACTGGGGACATGCAAAACACTGTCATCCAAGGAGCTCCTTGAAATTAAAGTGCTGCTTTTCCGGGCTGTTTGTGTTGTTGCTCTGCTGGGTCCTAGCAGAAATTTGCACCTTGCAGCTCACTGGTGGTGGAGACATCAGACACACAGACAAGGATGATTTCTGCAGTGAAATGCCAGCACAGGCTGTCAGTATGCAGGTCAGTCACTTCCTCCAAAAATCACCAGTCAAAGCCTGGTTTAAGGAAGGATCCACTCAAATTAATGCCTGGGTGAAAAGAAAACCTCCTCATCCCATGGCAATATTTCTGCTGGGTGTGCAGCCTGGTGTAAGAGCTGCACATTTCCCAGCATGAAGCTAAACTCATTCAGGTGCTGAAATCTCGGAAGGCTGAGCACAAGAAAATCACCTGGTGGAATTTACAATTATAATTTCTTGAAAGGCATTGCAGAAATCAAAAATATTTGGGAAACAAGAGAGGTTCCCCTCAAGGGTTTGAAAGCTGTAGTACTGACGAGTAAAACAGATTGTGCAAAATTGTGTACAGAATTGTGCACAACTGTGTATGCAAAATTGTGAAAGCCTTGCTGCCAGTTGGTTCCCAGCCTTGCCAGGTGAAAGCCATCCTCCTTCCACAAACACTCTATTCCCATAAAAACATGGCCTCACCAGAGAAGGCAAAGCATCTTAAGGTTGGAGGGCTGTAAACTTCTGGTGACCCCAGAGAGGCTTTTCACTGGGGAATATGATCCCTGTTGATCTTGGGGAAACTGTAGCTGTTTCTAACCTCATCTGATGGCGTATCAGGGAGTTTAAAGAAACATCCAGCTGGGTTATGCCTCTCTGCATTCAGAAAACGATCCTGCCATCCCCCACTCCTCCCAGGGCAGGACCTGGTTGTGCTGTATCCATCTGAAGCAGGGCTCAGCCCCTTCACTGTAAAACTTTACCCTCCGGTGGCCAGAACAGGTTGGGAGTAAGGAAATGCTGTTCCAGCTTTCCTGATAAGGACCCAGAGGAAGCTGAGAAAAAGTGGTTTTGCACAAGGCCATAAAGGACAACTGTTTCCAATCTGGGAAACAAGCCTGAATCTCTTGACTCTTTGTGCTCTCTCCTTTTTGGCAATAACCTAACACACTTTTTCGGTCTCTGGGACTGCCTATCTCCAGGGCAGAGGACAGCCAAGCTGACGCAGAAGGAAACTGTGGTGGCTGCATCTTGGAAAAACTCATCAGATTTTTTTATATGACTTAATGCAGCTGGCTGCAGTGCAGAAACTGCAATGACTTTAGTTAGGCCTGAAGATCTGGTAGTGAAATGGCCTAAACTAGCTTTTGGTAAAAAAACTCAGTAGCTGAAACCTTTATTATTTTCAGTGCAGGTTGTCTGAGCCTGATGTGAGTTCACCAGTGCAGCTCACTCCAGAAAAAAGATTATAGTGGGTGAAAATGAGAATTTCAATAGGCAGACAAGGAATGGCACATCAAATGCTACTTGCCTGCTGTCAGGGAACCAGAAAACAGACAGAAAAAGCTTTCTGCACTTCTGAGTCCCAGAGGAAGAACTGGATATGTCCTATTCTCACAGAATATTACAAAATTGCAACAGGCAGCTTTGAGGTGAGGATGAAGGCTGTTCTGCAAAAGCTTGGCTGGAAGAAAAATTGTTGAAGGGTTAGGTGAATATTCAGAGCAGGTACCAGGATTTATTGGCAGGACACAGCCTCTGCATATTTTATCTTCCAACAGTCTACTGACACCAGGAAAGGCTTAGCTGAGCTAAACTGGTGTTGGAAGCCTATGAGATGAAGAGCTATCCATCCAGGAGCATCCCAGAGAGAGGTACTCCTATAGAAATGCATTTAATGGGGATGATAGCTTTCCTCATATGGGAGGGAGGGTGCTCCAGGGGTGCTTCCACAGGCACACCAGAAACCAGAGGATGTTGCAGCAGCACAAAGAAGCCTGAGTGAGTTAGCAGCACTCCTGTTTCTGACCTACCTGCCAAGCTGTGGGGCTGGGGAGAGTGCCTAGGGGAACTGCGTGCTGGAGACAGTGGAGTCGCCTCAAGGTAAGGGAGAGAAATGTTCTCAGTGGTTACCACTGTGCTTTGGGGAAAGAGGAATGGGTCATTGTGATGATCAGCAGAAAAGCAGCTTTACATCTCTTGCCTGGTTGCCACTTTAGTGGGAAAAGAGTGCCAGCAGCTAATAAACATCTCATGTTTGTGAATTGGTTTTTTGGCTGCTCCAAGCTTCCTTCCAAGTCCAGTGACAGCTGGTGATCCACCCTTCCAGCTGTCTCAGCTGGGGGCCAGGACACCCCTTGAATTTCTCTGCTGCCTGTGCAACACCTGTTTTTCCCTACTTTGCAGCTGTGGCTCAGAGCAGCAGCACAGGAGTGCCCCGAGCTGTGGCACACTGCAGGGGAAGTGCTGCTCCTGCCAGGGAGATGGGCAGGTGCTGCCGCAGCTCTGGCCCCCAGCCCTGAGGATCCCAGCTTAGTGAGAGTCAGCCCCGGGACTGGTGTGCTCAGAGGACACTTTTCTGATGGATCTGCAGCCTCTCATCAAGATGGGGGCTCCACTTGGCTTGTGGAGCAAGTGCACACAGTGCTGGAAGCATCAGAACTTATATATTTGTGTCTGCATATACGCACGAACAGATTGGAAGTCAAACAAAGCATTATAAATGTGCAGCGAAGAAATAACTATCTGGCTTCTTTGGTTAAACAGTTTGATTTACTGGGCTAAACAATAGGTTTTTTCCTCTGTGCTGCATAATTGTTATTGGGAGGACACGTCTGGTCGCTGAGAAGAGATGCACTTTTGCAGTGTAAAAGCATTCAAAAATGTGAGGGAACAACAACTGTCAAACAGGATCTACATATGAAAAAATCAGCCAGAAAGCTCAAATAAATTTTGAATGATATAGACTTTAAAAGGTCGTGGGAGAGCCTGGCTCTTTAATATTATTGTGGACAACCTATGACATTTATAGCTCTTCTCCTGTTTGGCCACTAGCAACTTGTCTGTTCCTGTTGAGAAATGATGCCTCAGAGACAGAAACCACTTGAGATGGAGATCTCAGGCAGTGCTGGAGATCACATGGAAAAATAAAATTCGTCTAAATACATGGATAACTGCACAGAGCAGAAAGTCAGTCTCCAACCAGGCAAACCTGGAGGGAGAAGCACCTTCTGCTCTCCAGCCCTTTATGCTGATGCAAAGCCAGGTATTCAGAAATGTTGTCTCATGGCTGTCAGGACTTATCACCGTCACAAATTGGGGGAAAAAACCCAAACAAACTCCTGACAGAATTAAGGAGATTAGGGGGACTGAGCAGTGAGACCTCACTTGAGTCTCTTCCAGTTTTTTAATGAGGTATTAAAAGGGTCTGCAAAAGTAGACTTATTTTTGATTCTCTGCTTGTTTTGCTACACTAGAAATTTAAATTTCCTTTGCTTTCCCAGGAAGACTCAACTGAGGAAGGACTTCCAGCAGCAGAGGAACACTGTAACTGTTCACAGAGGAACTCTTCAGCCACCCAAGGTGAGGTCTCAGCTTGTTGTCTTCCTGGTCATCCTCACACACAGACAATGCAGAAGAGCCACGTTTTCAAAGGTGACCAGCAATTTCCATCACTTGGCCAGTGACATCCCAAAAGGAGATGAGGTTTCTGATACTTTCAGAAGCAAGCTGTGGAAGAAGCCAAATAATCTTCTTCTAATAAGATTCTTCAATGTGGCGGGCAGAAATGAAGGCTTTCCACAAAAAAAAAAAAAACCAACTAAATAGAGTTCAGACTGAGTACAGAATTCACCTTTTCCTCTGGAAGAAATTACTCATAACACACTTTTCATGGGAGAAATACATGATCTGCTTGAGCTGTAGGGCCACTGTATGTGCAGAGATTGATTAATGGTCAATTCTCACGGGAGAAGAAGTTTGTGCCACTTTTAAAAACACACACTCACATACCTCACACACGTCCAGATACCTCACACAGCAGCTGGCCACATCATAGAGATAAAAAAATCTGTTAAAACTGATTCTCTCTTACATGATCTGCGGTTTTCAAGCTGACACACTTGTGTCTGTGTGTTCCCATGCAGTATTGTCACACCCAAGCAAGCAAGAAAGCTTGAGTCATGTCCCTTTGAAATTAGGAAATGAACTTTAAAAAGTATCCATTTTCTCAAGAAGAAAAACCCAGACCTGTTAGGAACTTAGTTTTCTCTCTGTATACATGGGAGTCACAGCATAAGAAAAAAATTAAATTTTTAAAGTAGCTTTTTTTAATTTAATATTTTCTTTAAAAAAAAAATGTAATATTTTCGTGCAATCCTGTGATTCCAGACAATGATGCCTTATGGGATCCATCAAGCGATACTTGTATTTAATTTGTGAGTCTTAGAGGCTGGAAACTGGATACATGATTATCTTACAGAAATGCAAACAAATAACAAAGACCCTCAACTTTTCTTCACAGCAATGAAGAACTTAATGAAGAAAATATGTTAATGCTAAAAATGCTTTATTTTTCCTTGCTTTTCTTCTTACACCAGACTCTGCAGCCTTTTAGTTTCCCCTAATGAAATTAAAAAGCTTAAGGGGCACCTTTTATCCTCCTTTCTGAAGTCCCCTTTTTCTATGTAAAAAGCATTAATAGAACAACAAAATCAGTTCCTTGTGACAAAAGGTCTGGCCTTGTTTTGAGCTCTGCCTGCCATATCAGGAGCTCTTGATGGGCAGTAGAGGTGGCACTTTGCCAGGAAGGTGCCATCACCTTGACATTTCCAGCCCTGGGGTGTCAACACTGCCCTTGAAAGGGTGTCCGGCAAGGCTCCAGGGGGCAGTGCCCCGGAGCAGAGAGGCTGGGATTTTCAGTGTGACAAAGGTGCCAAACACAAGGAGATGAAGCTTTTATCTCTAGATTAGCAAATGGGCCTCTCTGTGCATTTTCTTGTGGGGGTGCATCAGTTCAAGGAAACTGATACGTGCCTTCTGGTTCTAGCAGATGGTTGGCATTAAGGGAAAAGCGTGATTGTTTTGGTTTCCACTCTGTTAGAGCTTATCACTCATTACCTTTGGAATTATAAATGTATATGTTAAGCTATGCCAAAAATTTGGATGGAGAAATACACTGAGATACTCTAAAATACGCAAAATAAAGGAAAAGTAAACATTGAACCCTTTCTGAAGTTAACAGAGCTGCTTGCTCCCTGGTGTTGCATTCAGCATGGACAAATTGCTCCCCAAAAACCTGAAAAAAAACAGAATATGGGGAAACCGTGGGGTGGAAATGTAGGGACTGATTTTATAAATCTCACATTCCAGATTGCTTAACTTGGAGCATGAGAGAAGCCTACAGGAGCCCAGGGCACCACACAGGAGTTCCACGCAAAGCCCAGGGTGTGGCTCCATGGCTCTTTGGTCCCTGCCCCATCGGCAGTGCAGGAGTGGGATGAGCCGCTGAGCCACTGAACCAGACTGGCAGAAAACCACCACCCATCACTTGCAGGGACGTTCCTTGGTGCTGGGAGGGCTGAAGGTGCACACCATGGGCCCAGGCACACACTGGTGCTGGCCTGTGGAGGAGATGGGGGCCAGGGGGTGGAGGGGGCAGCCCTGGCTCAGACTGATGGAAGTTTCAAGCAGTGGAAAGCAAAATTCGTGAGGCTGGAGCTGTATCCCCACCTACATAATGGATTGCCCTGGGCACTGCACTAAATACATTAAGCAATGATGAATATTCATATTTTAAGATTAAATCTACCTCCTAATGGAACTTTTCACTGGCAACCTTTTCTTATTGTGCTTTGGAACTCCATGTATCTGAACAACTGCTGTTGGGTGAAAACACCTTCCCAAGTCAAAATAACAATATCAAGAGACTGAATAAAATTCACAACATCCAGAAAATATTCTGGATTCTTTTTTTGTATGGGTAAAACCAATGAAACCATAAAGCTTGCTCAGATTTAACTCTTGATCTGAGAAATTGTTTTAAAATGGATGAATTTTCACAGAACCACTGAATGGGTATGGTTGGAAGGAACCACTGGGGGTCATCTGATCCAAACTTCCTAATCAGCAGGGTCCCCTAGAGTACATTATTCAGGATTGTGTCCAGGTGGCCTTTGAGTATTTCCAGAAAAGAAGATTCCACCACCTCTCTGGGCAATCTGCTCCAATGCCCACGCACCCTCACAGTAAAGAAGTTCTTGCTCCTGTTCAGGTGGAAATTCCTGTGCTCCAGTTATTGCCCATTTCCTCTCATCCTATTGCTCAACACCACTGAGAAGAGCCTGGCTCCATCCTCTTGGCAACCTCCCTTCAGACACTTGATGAAGGGTCACACTGATGAGGTCCCTCTCAGTCACCTCTTCTTGAAGCTGAGCAGTCCCAGCTCCCTCAGCCTTTCCTCACAGGAGAGATGCTCCAATCCCTTATTCATCTCTGTAGCTTTCCACTGGACCTGCTCCAGGAGCTCCCTTCCTCTCTTGGTCTGAGGAGCCCAGAACTGGATGCATCACTCCAGATGTGCCTCAGCAGGGCTGAGTAGAGGGGCTGGATCATCTTTCTTGACCTGCTGGCAATGCTCCACCCAATGTACCCTAGGATTCCATTCACCTCCCTGGCTACAATGGCACAATGCTGGCTCATGGACAGCTTCACAGAACGTCCTCAGCTGGTCCATTCTTCCATGAATCCATCCATCCATCCATCCATCCATCCATCCATCCATCCATCCATCCATCCATCCATCCATCGTCCAGGATGAGCTGTTACGTCACCTCTCCAGGATCTGATGTCTGTCTGATTGGCCAGTAGCTCCCAAGGTTCTTTTCCTTGATCTTTTTGAATACTGGAGTGATGTTTAATTTATTGCAGTGCCCAGGCACCTCTCTTGATTGACATGACTTTCCAAGGGTGACTGAGAGTGGCCTAGCAATGACATCTGCCATCTCCCTCAGCATTCATGGATGCATCCTACCAGGACCCATGGACTTAGGGATATTGAGTTTGGCTAAATGATCTCTAACCCAATCCTTCTCAGCCAAGGGGAAATCTTCCTTTGTCCAGGACCTCCTCCCTGGTCTCCTGGGTCAGAGATTCCTGAGGGCTGGCCTTGGCAGTGAAGATTGAAGCAAGAAGACATGCAATATCTCAGCCTTTTCTACAACCTATGTTGAAATAGTCCCTTTTCCATTCAGTTGTGGGCCTACATTTTCCCTACTAATAATTTTGTTGATGTATTTGAAGAAGCGCTTCTTGAATTCCTTGACAGTCTTAGCCAGATTTAATTCCAAATGAGCCTTGGCCTTTTTCATTGAATTTTTGCATATTCTGACACTATTACTATAATCTTCCCAGGTGGTCTGTCCCTGCTTTCACCTCATATATCTCCTGCTTATATCTTATTTTCTCTCTGGGAATCCTGTTACAAGTGGGGGACTTGGTGGAGGAGAAAATAGCCACAGAACAAGACTATCTCTTTTTCCTTGATGTAAAAAATGCTTTTGAATTCTATTCTCAGTCTGGCTGAAGACTTTAGAATTTGGCTTTAGCTGCAAGGGCCCAATCCAGTACTTTTTTTTCCAACCTGCTTTTGGATGTAGAATGAAATGCTATTGAAGTCTTCTGACAAGAGGCAGCAGCTTCATGACATGGTGCTACAGAGACACTTCCCCACCACAAAATCTGACAGCGTATTGAGGGCCCCATCTGAAGACACCATTCTGGTGCCATCCAGCAGTGTGGTGGTGCAGGGTCAACAAAGAAAGACTGTCCTTACAGGCTGCAGCCCTCTGGTCCCCTCTGAGGGGTGGTGCCACCCCTACACTTCTCTCTAGCCCCAGGAAGGGCCAGAGCTGGTGGTGGAGAAGTCTGGGTGTCAGCCTGGCTCTGGTTTCCAGTGGAAGGCACTGACTGATGAAGGCAGGGTAAAGGGTGGTGAGGGCAGCCATGCCACAGTCCCAGTGATGCAGAGCAGCTGCTCCAGCCTCTTGCCCACACAATGTAAAGCAGAAGGAAAACTGGGGAATTACATGCAGGGATAAAATGGAAGGTCTAAAGGCTGGGAAAAACCCACTTTGGAACTCCGCTGTGATGCTGGGCATGTCGAAGCTGGCTGGTCCATCCCTGTGTACAGGGGAGGATGTATTGCCACAACCACATTTAGGGATTTCATAATGAAGATCAGGAAAACCACCAAATGGAACAATTCCTTTGCCAGCTCTCTCATCTATCTGGACTTTGTCTTTTCCCTGGGAACAGGGCTAGCTGAAGGGAATGGTCCTACAGCTTTTCCCAGGCAATTTCAGAGAGCATCAGCTGCATCCCGCTGGACCCGTTGGCCAGGGATGAATTCTATGGGTCCTTTGCAGGGCCTGCTTGGACATAAATTCCACTGGAGACAGCAGTAGCTTTGCTGCAGAAAGCTGGAAGCAAGGACAACCAAGCAAGATTTTTTTTAGAGGCAGAAAAACTTTTTCTTCAAATATGTCAATAAATAAGAGAACTGTGGGGTTTTAAAAGCAAGAAGATGAGAGGCTGAGTCAGACAGGGTTGCTGACCACAGCTCTGCCTGCAAACTGGGAAATGAAAAGAAAATAATTTCTGCTCTATAGAAATATCTAATTATCATCTGCCATCTCATATGCCTCTAAAGAGAAACCCCTGCAGAGACCTTTAAAGCTCTTTTTGCACAGAAAGTAGGAAAGTATTCTGTCAGAATGAACCAAGATGCAGAGTATGATCATATAAATCCTATGTCTTGGAGCACAGCCCAGATGCTTCTGACTTTGTTGTTTTTCACAGCAGTTTAGCAATTCAGCAGAATCACGTTTGCAGTCCTAGATCTACTGCTTTTGGTTGTGGTGGTCCTTGAACCTTATGCTTATGTAAATAAACATTTAAAAACATAGAGGAGGAGGACTAAGACACTTGGAAAAAAAAAATCACTACCAACTTCCAGCAATATATCTGGGGGCTAGAAATTATTATTCTTTACTGAATTCACAGACACTTTATTTTCAGAGAGGATAAAACCTGTTAAGCCTCCAGTTCCTGACACATCTCTTTGGAGCAAGAAGAGAACGATAGCAATTAACAGGGAGATCTCTGGCAGCGCCCATGGACAGGGGCTTTTCTGTGCATTTTAATCTTTGAGCCCCCTAAGAGAGAGGAATTGGTGAGGTAGGCAGAGCACAGCCCAGCAAAGGTAATTATTGTAATGAAAACTGAACAGCACAGCCACTCCAGCGAAACGATCCCAGCCAGCGTGGGAGGCTCTGGGCTCGTTATCGACCTTCCAGAAAGCCTCGGTGAGGTTCACCAGGAGTGGGCTGGTGTGATTCCCACGGGACTGCCGGCATCACCTGTCCGGCTGGCAGCAGCTCCAGGGAGCCTTGAGAAAGGGCCAGAGGTGCGGATCAACCGCGTCGGAAACACCTCTGGTGGGCCAGACCTGCATTTTCTCCCCTTGGAATGTCTTTTAAATGAAGCAACTCCGGTGAAAAGAAGAGGGCGAGCAAACATTTAGAACTGTTTATTGAATAAAGGAAGGTTTTAAAAGCCGTATTATTGTCCCGGGACACAATGGCTGTTACTGTTTTTGTTGGTAAGTACCCGTGTGATTTAAAGCTGCTGACAGCACCAGACGCTCACAATGAAATCATCTCTCCCTCCCCTCCCCGCAGTTCGGGCAGACACTCATTTGTATGTATGGGTTCAGCCTGTCTGCTGCGGCTGGCCGAAGCGACAGATACTAATGGCATATGTTAATTACAACCCAACAACTTCCTTTCATTTGGGTGTTTATTAACATTCTCACTTCTGCCCGTGGAGGCAGCTGGCGGGAGATGCTGAGGCTGCCGGCACCGCATGCCATCTCCGATCTGGGACCGCGATGTGCTCCGGGTTACGCCTGCCAGCCCGACCGAGAGCCCGGCATCCCTGCGCAAATTTGTTCCCCCGTCTGCTTATAAAGCTGCGGAGGGGCTGGAAAGAAGACGGGAGCTCAGAAGCAAGCTCCCAGCCACGGCTGCTGGACGGCTGCCGGTGTGGCTGTGCTCGGAAGCCGGCATTTGGCTGGTAACGCCATTGTGTGACAGCCCCAAAAAGCTGGAAAGCAGCTCAATAATTTGGAATTTAGGGGGACCACGAAGTATCTGGTGTAAGCAGCGAATGCAGCCAAGCAGGTTTTGCTGGAAATAAGGGGAATTGTCATCTCACGTGGAGCCAGGATCCATCTACTCCCCTGTCCAATTGCTGAGTGTAATTGGAGACAAATACTTAAAAGGCAAATGCAAGAAGTATTTAAAGGGACAATTCAGGTGATGCTCCCTTACCTTCCTTTTCATAACTGTTTTGTGACACTGGAAAAATGAGATAAAAGCTTACTTTGTAAGAAAGAAAGAATTTCAGATTTTAATTTCTGAACCCCTCATCCTCATTAAGAGCCATCTATCTCAGCAATTCCTTATGGCATGGTGATGCAAGATGATCACGTAATTCTGTAATATATTTTTTAAAATTCCTCAAATCTCTTTTCAAGTAGTTGTGCTTCAATTTCATGCAACTTTATTCATAATCACTGTGCTGGCCAGGAGTCACAACCAGTGGAGCAGGACTGGATGCAGCTAGGTTTTGCAGTTGTATAGAACAAACCCACCAGCTCACGGTATAAAACAGAGTCAGACACAGGACCACAAAGGAGAGCAGTGTGAGCAGGCAATTCTCTGCCACCTTTGAAAAAATTGTATTAATCAAAAGACATTTTCAGGAGCAGTTTCTAGCAGGCAGCTGTGTCGCTGATGGGAAGCTTTGAGGCACCATGAAAGAAAAATAGGAGAGTTCCTTCGCTTTTGTTTTCAGAACTGGGTTTGATGCACGTCAAACCCTGTGTGAGATAAATCTGAGTATTCCTGGCATTCCTCTCAGCAGGCACCAGGCTGCCTTTGGCATCTGGGGACTTCATATAGCATTGTGCTACCCTGGTGACTATGAGTTGTTAAGTCCCTGCATAATTCCCTACAGCCTTCACTCATCTGGAAGTAAAGCATAATTAGCAATTTTTGTTATCTCACTATTTAACCCTTCTATGGAGTTTGTGTTTTGTACTGTTCATTCACAAACATACAAGCCAAAATGATACATCTGCTTTTACTCGTTGAGATGTGCAATGAATTATAGTAAATTAGTTATATACGACTGACTTTGACAGTTGGTTGTTTTCTCTTCTTTCTGTGTCCTGTTTATCTTCCTGAGGTTAATTGATTAAGTTAGTGGTTTGGCCAATTTTGCTGCATAAAATAAAAAATAAAATAAAATTTAAATAAATAAAAAATAAATAAAAATAAATTTAAAAATTAAATAAAAAATAAATAAAATAACTGATACCATGTAGGTCATAATGTAAAAGGTCACTTGTGGAAATCTGATTTTTGTGTGCAGTTCATTCTCAAATTCCTGCATTTGTTCCTGGAGGCTGTTCTTGAGCAATTCAGAGTGGTCATGTGGAGGATCTGTAGGGTAAAGCCAGGCAAGGGGTGTTTCTCTGTGGCCTACAGCACTTTTTTTTCCCTAGAGGAGGCAGAGAATGGTTCCTCTCCTTCCCTCCTTTGTGAGATACAAAGACATAAATACCTCTGCCTCCAAGGAGCTGCCTGTGTGGTTTTTCTTCTTCATGCTGACCCAGGACAGGGCTCTGAGGCCTCTGAGGTCTCAGCAGGACTGGAGAAGTCATATCTGGGATGAGTAAGCCAGAACAGTAGAATGAACAACATCTTTTTCACTGTTTGCATCCACAATATCCCCACACAATCACTCGCCACAGAATACCAAGTACAGCCCCAAAATCATGTCAGAAGAGCAAGAGCACTTGGTTTAGCAGCCTCTATTGAAAACTACTTTGTTTCTTGTTTAAAGAAAGATATTTAATGATCTGGTCATACATTGTTCTCACTCCCCATGCTACTGGACTGATGGGACATTTCAGTTATTTATTGACATGTAGCAAAGCCAAAACCTTTGGATACTGCAGTGAGGAGTTTGCGTGCATTGTCCCAATCCTCTGTCGAAACTGTCCACTAGACAGAGGGAATTTAATTTCTTTCTTATAGTGAAAAACAATCCTGTACTGCAACAACAATAACCAGGAGGTGTCCATGGGGCTAGGTTTTAACAACAGCTCACAAATGAGGGTTAAATTGTCCATAATTTTCCCAGGGCAAGGGCAGGCATGCCACCTGCATGCACCCATGGGCAACCTCACCGTGAAGGGATGGTTTCAATGCTCTGTGTCTGACTTTTGTATTAACAGAAATGATGAAATTAGAGTGGGAATGTCCTTGGATGGCTTCTGCTGTGTTCTGTCTTCACAGGATCAACTGCCCTGCCTGAGAATCTCTGGCTGGTAAATCCCAGCTATCGTACAGAAGTTCTAGCTTGTGCCTCTTGTTCCCAGGCACGCAGCCACAAACCACACTGAAGAGCCCCCTTCCTAGTCAAGTTCTGTCCTTTGTGTACATCCATTGAGAAACCATGATGCAAGGTTTTCCCAGCCATGAGTTTTCCACTGTTTCTGGTATATCCCCTTCCTATGTTTGAATTCATCAGGAGAAACAGATAA
Source organism: Parus major (assembly GCF_001522545.3). NCBI lineage: Eukaryota > Metazoa > Chordata > Aves > Passeriformes > Paridae > Parus > Parus major. Next base: position 60,110,629 of record NC_031768.1, on the reverse strand, counting down.
AACTGGTAGGCTGAGGAATTTGTAAGACCCATTATCCTCAACCATGGTGGATGGGATGCATTGGGTGAAGCAAATGAGGCCCATTTTTGCAGCAAAACCTGGTGATGCCTCCAGTTTTCTTCTCACCTCTGTGTTGGCCATGTCCTCACTGGTCCCAGGTGGAGCCAAGCACTCCAATCACCAGGAGCCCTCTGAGCAGCTGCTTCTCCCTCCAGAAACACTCTCCATCACAACCTCAAGCTCTCTTGGGATGATTTGTGAGGCAGGACCTCAGATATAATTTTCTAGCCTGAAAGCCCAGACACTTTGGTGGATCAGGCCTCTTCTTTCCTCCTTCCTGCACCACATATCAGAGAACCAAGGACTGAACCAATACAGTACTGAGTTGCCAGTAAAAACATCCCCACTAAGTCCTGAAGGAATTTGGGTTGTTTTTTTCTGGACTGCTAAGACCCTGCAAAGCACAGCAATTGTACCAGTCTGGAAAATAAAAGCTGCAGACCCCAAGTCTTGCATCAGAAACAGGAAGCACTGGCTGAGCTGATAACTGGGATGTCGCTCTAGAACAATCTGGTGAACATAGCAGGCCAGCAAGGCTCAAGCGAGGGTGGGCTGCTCCTCTCCCATCACTTGTTAGCTCCCCTGCAGTAAAGAGAAAACTGATTCAAAACCAGACTTACATTCTTAGTAGCATTTTAAAAAATGCTCCTGAGATAACTGGACAGGCATGTGGGTAAAATTCAGCCATGGATAAAAATGGCTGTGATAGTATAAAGCAGAGTTCATTTGCAATGTGGCAAAGGCAGCACATGGCTACTGGCGTTCTGATGAGGAAAGCAGGAGGAGGGGAAGAGAGAAGGAAATATGCTGAAGACATCAATTTGTCCAGGTTAATTGAAACTAGAAAAACCTGTGAGGCACTTCAGAGATGAGGTCAAAGTAGTCTGAAGAAGCCTAGAAAGAGCAATAAAAAGATTTGAGGAGCGGAAGAGACTGAAAGGTGAAAAGGCTCAGGTGAGAGTGATGGTAGATATGAAGGAATCTGACAGAATGACTTGAGATAATATAGAATATGTCAGCTGAAGTAACACAGAGAATTTCAGCTGAACACAGTATTTCCTTTCATTTAACACAAGAGAAAAGTGACATCAGATGAAAATGAAAGATGATGGGTATAAACATCCAAAAAGGAAACACTGCTTTTCAGAGCAGTGTGCACCTCCAATTCCATAACTAAACAGGTTGGCATTTTTATTCTGCCTAAGTACAGGGCGATGCCAAAAGGAATGTGACTTTTTCTCTCACAACACTAACAGAAAATGCTTCATGCATGGGGATAGTTTTCATCAGGTAGTGTTAAAAGAGATAATTCATTTGAATTCCAGGAACAGCCTGCATTTACATGACTAATAGTCCCAGTAGGTATGTCAAGAGAAAAAATGCTCTATAAACCACCCTACTTTGAAGTGATACAACCAGCTAAGATTAGCAGGAAAAAAATCCCATGAACCATGTACTCCAAATGTACCTGATTCTAGGATCCTTTCACTTTCTTTTAGCACCAAACATTTCTGGAAGCAAATACATCGACTAAGTTATTAGCAGGCTGGGACCTACGTCCTTAGCAACCTCTGCAGTCGTGTGGGATGCAGTGCACATGCTACAGGAAGTGAAATAAGATCCCATTTTATAAAGCCTCTCTTAAGACAGTGAAAATACATGCAAACCTGATGGATGAGACCCCAGTGAAAGCCTTCCCTCCATGTACACCTCCCTGGAACCCCAAATATTCCCACAGGCCAACAGACCCAAGCCCAGTGGAGCTGTTTCCCATGGGAGAAATGAGGAGCCCAGTGGCCAGAGTGGCAGAGTTGGGTCCTCCAACCCAACCCAACCCAACCAAACCCAACCCAACCCAACCCCATTGCTTTCAGCACCTCAGCTGCAAAGGGACACTGTAGCACCTTTGACAGAGCAGCCAACAGCCACAGCCACAGGGCAGATCATGGACTCCCAGCTGAGTAAGTCCTGCAAGACTAACTCTGAATCCACCAGGGAAGTTGAGAACATGAGAGGGAAAGTTGCCAAGCAGTTATATCCCGAAGTAAGAGAAAGTGTCACCGTTTAGATGCCTGTTCTTACAATTCTGTTCACCTGTCTCATTCAAATTTCCTTTTTTTGCCTTTAATAAGTGCGTTGTTTGTTACCCACCTGACTTCCATTTGGGAATGTTTTAAGAGTGACTGCCCCTCAGACAGCATACCCTGGTATTTCCCAGGCTGCTGGATCTGAGCTCAAGCTGGAGTGTTTGTACTGACGCCCTTACACTTGGAGGCAGCCCTGGCTGCAGCCCATTGAGTCCTGCAGAAGGGTTACATACACATGACTCTTATTCACTCCTTTGGAAAAGCTGAACAAGCTTTGTCTCCACGAGCGGATACCGTATCTCATTATGATCTGGAAGGATCATTCTCAGAGGTTCAGCACTGGGATGACAAATCCGTAAACTCCTTTGGGATCTGTTTCTTTGTAAATACACAGACATGACTCATTACACTAATGTAGTTATGTGTGAAAATTCAAGGGGAAAATATAACCCCAAACCACCTTCATAAGAAAATAAGCTACAAAGCCAAACATTACTGCATGCGTTTTTTTATTTTTGCCTGGCTATCAGCAGTTTTCAAGTTCCCTCTTGTTGGCCCTTGGGAAAGAGCACATCCCGAGACTATGAGCACCAGGCAGCTCAAAGCAATGCCAATGCTCTTCAGTGTGATTAAAAAAGCAAGTTCGCTGAAATTTGTTGGACTTTTTCCATTGGTCTAGATAGTCCATGAATTCCTTCCTGTATGCCATGCTGTCTGATCCTCACAGGCTTAGGTGTTTCTCCCCTGGGATGTCTGTGGCTCTTGTGCTTGCTAAAGGCTCCCAGGTCTCATCCTGCTCCCCAGCAAGCCTTTGGAGGTTTGATGTTACAAGTCCTCTGCTAATGGGCTGTGCGCTGGTGCTAATGAGGTTCAGAGCACTGACCACAGCGAGGATGGGCCACTTGTTATTTTTCTAATTAATTCAAGAACTAATCACACAGCAGCATGCTCCAGAAGACAGCCCATCTAACAACCGCATTAAGAAGTCTGCACAAATCTGTCCCCTCAGCATTTGCCTCTGAGTATTTTTCCCTGCTTTTTGCAACTCATTTGAACAAAAGATGGCAAAAAAATCTTGTTCTACCAGCTGCTTGTGTTCTCCCCCATGGCAGCTCATCCTGTACGTTAGCTCTTTCTGCTGTTTTAAATCACTTGGCATTCCTTTTGGGCCCACCCATCCTGCATACCCTGAGCTTAAATTCTTGACCCCTACTGGGAGATGACATTAGCTCTCCACTTCACTGCCTCTCCCATCTTACTCAAAGCTTATCTAAACCCACAGTTGCTCGTATCTCCGATTTCTCTTTTTCTTTTGGTCATAACACTCTAATTAGAGCCTTGAAGCATACAGAGATGTGATTTGCATGAAAGGCACTATTCAAAACGAAACTGGTTCCCAACCCATGCAGCTTTGCAGCAACATTTGAAGACGGTAAGTTATTTAGAGCCCTCACTTCTTGACATTATTTTTCAAAACACTCAAAGCCTCATTCATCTGCTCTTTTCTAAAGGATTGGAGCTAGTTTCTCTAGTTTTTCTGGATGGGTAGTACCCTTATAGCTCTGTACAGTGTTAAATAAACCTTAGGAGAGTTTCCACATTCCTCTTCAGTGTGTATATATTTACTTGAATGTGTATCACCTGTTCCCCAGCCCACACAGTGGATGTCTATCTTGTATGTTAAAACACAGAAAATAAGGCCATTATGATAAACATCTGTACTCACCACTTTCTTGCTCCTCCAAAGCTGCTTATTTAAAAAAAAAATAGAAAATGTCATACTGTGGTAGGTAACTTTAAAGTGAAGTACTAACTGTAAAGATGAAGACATTATAGTTACTGGTTATTATTAAATATTAACTAAAATTAAATCTGAAAAGTTTGTAAACACCTATTTACATACCCAAGTGGTTGTCCTATATCTGAAGCCTCCCTTCAGAAGAAAAGCAGCTACCGGTGCCATTTGGCACGACGGGGACATAAGTTACAGAAGACCTGACACAAGGAATTTGTGCAGTGGCTATTCATGGTGCCAATGCTTTCCACGTAACTCTCCATTCGTGGCCTGCTTGGGAACGGGATGTGTCCCAGGCACTGGAGAAAAGCCAGAAAAGGGCCATTTATTGGTAGCATATTCAAAGCAACATTTGCAAAACAAATTCAGCACAAACGAAATCTGACCCAAGCAATGTTGACAAATCCTTGCTTGTGCTGTCCACGGAGAGCAAGTCATGTCCTTGCTGGGGCACTCTGGCTGGGCTCTGTGAATGTCCTGCTGCCTGTAAGGATGCTTTCCCCATCCTAAAACTGTGAGAACTCCTGGCACGCTGAATGCATGGCTAATCCCATGGGAAGCTTTCTGCACTGTGCTGTTTCAGCAGCCAGCCAGGCAACAGCAAATCGGTTGTGCAGACCCAAGCGTTTCCCCGTCCCCCTGCCTTTGAACAGGCAAGGATGAAGAACAAACTTCTAATGAATGGACTTCAGTGCACTGAATGTGCCCCTGGCTGGAGTGGTTCTGGCCTTGGGCAGAAATGCTGCAGAGGAGCAAAACGCTCAAACATCAGAGCTGAATTTTGGCCCTGCAATTTCAGTCTGAGGCGGTACCAGGTTAAGCTAAGCAGCACTACATGCAAAGCTGAATGTTGTTACTCCAAAGATCAGGAACAGAGGCCAGGCCAAGTCCGAATGCAGTGACAAGGGTCAAAAACCAATAAGGAGTACAGATGGAGAGCTGAGATTGTTACATCTGCCTATAGAGCACGAGTACTGAGCATAGAAGATCCTGCTGCCATGGGAGGCTGCACCCCTGTTCATCACTACATCCCAACCCCTCCTCCAGCAGCAGCAGTAGCAGTTCTTTGGTTTCCAGGGCTCTGACAGAGCCAAAATGAAGAGCAGGGTCCCAGACCTCGAGCTAGTCCCTTTCCTCCACCCTGCTTCATGACAGCCCTCCCCTACAGATATCCATCCACTTCATCTGTGTCTTCAGCTGGCCTTGCTCTGTGGGGCTGCATTTATTGTTTTATATAAAAGATAATTCTGAGAAGAGCAAGCCAGAGAATGTGTCAGAGAAGGGGAAGAAGTGACTTTGTAACTCCAAATAAGTGCATGCAAACAGGGATGGTTGCCAGTGATTACTCCCAGAGTTGTGCCTCCTTAACCCACCACATTCCCATCCTGTGATGTTTGTTCTTCTCTCCAGTCTGACTGCAATCATTATCCAACAGATATTGTGGAATTTCACTGTCGACTAGTAAAACTAGGCCCTAGAAATGAGCTTCCTCTATAATTACTTCAGAATACTCAGAGGACCAGATGTTGAGGCATGTGGGACGCATCACAGCATAACAGGATGGTTGTGGTTGGGCAGGATCTCTGGGGATCATCTAGTTCAAGCCCCCTGCTGAAACAGGGCTGGTTGCCCAGGTCCGTGTCCAGACTGCAGTCCCAAACTCCAGCAGCAGGAAAAGTTCCTGAGGCGAGCTGGCTTCTCAGAGGGAAGAGAAAATCTCAGAAGATTCTCTGCCCAGATGGCAAAAGATGCCTTCATGGCTTCTGTAGGATAAAGCAGAAAGTGGGGGGAGTGGAAAGACTGGAGTTTAAGTGGAAATGGGTTTTGGCAACAAAGAAATGGATGGATACCAGAGAAGGGGGGGCTGTCCCAAGTCAGAGTAATAATAGTCCAAACTCCCATCAGCACAGTTTCATTCTCGCCTATGGAGCTGAGTTAAGGGCAGTGCTTTAAAAGAAAATAAAGCAGTGTTGGGAAGACAGTACAGCTGTTATGGTTAGAGGGAGACCCAGCACCCAGGGACCTGCTGGGCGGGGGAGCCAGGTTCAAGTTTCTTCATTGCATCAGGCTTCCTATGCCACCTTGGGAAAATCCTGCCAAACAGTGCCTCAATTTCCCACAGGAACAAGAGGGAGGTAAGAACTTTTCTCAGGCCCACAGCATTGTACATGCTAGGATGGGATAAATCTTAAGTCATGAGGTGCTGGTGCCAGGAGAAAGAGGTGGATATTCAGATAGACAGGCAAAACTCGAAGCAGGTGGTGCCAGGTCACCCTTTATGAAGGCATCTCTAGTAGGCTCAGAAAAGAGGTGATTTGAAGACCTCCCTGAAGTGTTTCACCAAATAAATCCCGATTATTTGGGCTTTGTGAAGACAAAGTGATTGTTACTCTAACTTCTTAAGGCACATAAGCATTTAAGCTGCCTTAAATCTTTAAGGTAGCACAATGTAAGCATTAGAGCCAACTTAAATCCTTATTAAGTCTTCTAGGTGCTTAAAGCATTTAAGCCATTTTTAAGTCTTTTTAGAATGACTGCTGATTCCATGGGAAGGATGCAATGTTGAAAGACACTTTGTATGCGATGTCGCCTTAAAGTTCATGCTGTTCTACAAGTTGGTGTCTCATATGCAGCCTTATCAGGAAAGATATGAAGAATGTCTAGACTTTAATTTCCCTGCCATTTCAGGTTTGGTCCCAGGTTCACAACAACCTTTACAAATGTGAAAGGCTTTTGAGAACATAATGATCAATCCATCAGCTCATCCTGGTGGTTCATGTTATCCCATATCAGGACTGTGTCACACTGGTCTGTGGTACATGATTCAAATGACAGTAGAGGATGTTGAAAACGAGTGAGTTCCTTGCACACACAGGGACAATCACAGCTCACAACTAAGCAAATCCTTTTGCTCTGACTTTTCAGCAGTGACCTTTGGATTGCAATCAACCTTGGAACGCCCAATCTGAAAAGGCAACATTTTTGGCGTGGCGTGAAAGCGAGGCTTTATAATAGAAACTACTTTTGCAACTTTTGCTGTATGACTTGCACTCAAGAGGATGCCATAACAAATTGCTGAGCACAGTCTTTCTACAAGAAGAGATGCAATCTAGCCAACTCTGTCCTGTGTGCACAGAGAAACCACTTAACCCCTTGAATAAGGGGCTGTATATGTGGCAAAAGTTCTAAAGGACTGGGTTATCAGTGGACAGAGAGTTTTTCCAATAAGTCCAGTGATAATTCTGTCTTGTTCTGGTTCTTAACTTGTCTTGCTGGATCATATCCCGTATACAATTATGACTCTGAATGGCTGATAAAGCTCTCCTTTTAGCTTGATTTTTGCCTGTCAGTGGCTGGGAAGCAGCCTGCCTCCTTCAGACCCTTAGATGGTGCTGATATTGCAGACACTCACCAAAGCAGCCCTTCAAAATCAACAGAAGACCCACAGCAAGCACAAGCCAGAGAGATGTCTCACATGAGTGTAGGTCACTGTGCTGGGACATGGGCTGTCCTTTAAGGACTGACACTGCAGGATGCTCAAGGGACTATGATATGATTTGTCTCTCCTCATCTTCTAATAAAATCTGTTTCTGGGTGGGTCATCTGGTCAGACCTAGTCACACTTCTTAGCCAATGGCCAGGGATAGGCCCTTTTAGGAAGCCATTCTCATGACCTGTTTAACACAACTGTCTTAGTAAAGGACAGCCATACCTTAAGATAAGCTCATTGCTCTCTTCTATGAGTCCAGGCAATGTCATAGGCAGCCACAGTGAGCATTTGAACAGACGAAACCGTGCATCTTGCACCTAGGTACAAACTAAGTGCTTAAATTGGCCAAACTGCATCTTACCAAGTGTGCTCTGGGGTGTGAACAAAAGCGAGTGACTTTCTCACTCACCCCTTGAGGTCATTGAAGACCTCTTTTACTCCATAAAATGCCATTGCTATTGAATCATGGGGCCAGATTCTCCTCCTTTCGCTTAATTGCAAACTGCTAGTGTGTGCCATAAAAGGTTTATGCAAGCATACCCAAGCGGGTTTGAATGCTTTCCACTTCCCTGCTTTTGCACGTGAGAACTCGCTGCCTCCCGTTTGCAGATTCTCAGCAGATCTGGGGGTTAGGACAGGATGCCTCCAAGCTGGGGGATGCAAATGGACAGCAGTGTTTGGAGTCAGTGACCGCACTCGTACCCACGATAATCACGAGTGTGTAAAAGCCACAGGGAATTGTCAACATTGAGACTGATTTGGCCATAACAAAAGTCTCAACTGGGTTTTGTTATAAAGCGCCTCATTAGTCTGATATTCCTTATGACATCCCATTGGCAGTAGATATGAATAGAGAGTTTTTTCCTGTCTCACACATGAGCAATAGGCACAAACTCCCATGTCAGCCAAAACCAGGCCTGCTCTCCACATCAGAGATGTGTAATCTGTGGAACAGATTGCCCAGGGAGGTTGTGAAGCCTCCCTCACTCAAGATACTCAAGAACTGTCTGGACACAGTCCTGTGCCATGTGCTCTGGGATAACCCTGCTTCAGCAGGAAGCTTGGAGCAGATGACCCACTGTGGTCCCTTCCAGCCCAACCCACTCTGTGATTCTGTGATTGTGTATCTGAAGGATTGAGTCTGCAAGATGCTAAACATCCCTTGCTGATGAGAAGAGCCAGGTAGTTATTTGCCTCAGTCTCTGGGATAATCTAGCCCAAAAAGGGAATGGAAAGTTCAAGAGCTTATTTAAGAGCTCCGTGCCCAAACTTAGCTCGTGCAAAAGGAATCTGCAGGCTGAGTGAGTGCAGCCTGCTGCACAGCTCTCTCTCCTCGTTACCCCCTGGGATGAGTTGAGGAGAATTGCAACACGAGCAGCAACTGCACCTGATGAAACCGAGAGGAAATTGCCAGGCACAGAGTAGCATCTGCTGGATTGTGTAAATTTGGAACATGCTTGGGTATACAGACCAGCCGTGGACAGCAGGACAACTAATCCAACATGGAGCATAGAGAGCAAAAGAAGGCTGGCTGTGCTCCTGCTCATGCAGCCCCGGGTGAGGCTCATCTCCTCTGCTGCCATAAGGTGCAGCTGGCTCACAGTCACTTTGCTGGCCACCAGGACAGCCAGATCCTTCTTTGCAGAGCTGCTTTTCATATGGCTGCTCCCAGCCTCCACTGGTGCACAGGGTTATTCCCCTAGGGATAGGGCATTGTGTTTCCCCTGCTTGTCTTCATAATGTTCCCATTGGACCATTTCTCCAGCCTCCCCTTATGTCCCTGTGCACGACTTAGTACCGCTGGTGACCTCACTGATGAGGCAAGCTGTCCTGTTAGGTCATGTTCCTGAATCCAAACCTGACAAACTCCTCCAGCTGGACTCTGAACCACTGCCCACCACTCTGGCAGTATAGCAAACTTTCCATTCACCTTATACCCAAATCACAATAATTAGGGCATGCCCTATCAAGCATTAACTTTACAGATGAAGCCACCATGATCAGGAATTGAAAATGTATTTGCTTTTCCTTTTGAATGCAGATATCCCTGTTTGAAAGAGACTCATCCCTCTTTTCCACTGCTATCTAGACATGCAAAATGATTCAAACTGCTGATCACACGAGAAACAGCCAGTGTCATCACAAACATCACAGGAACAATGTATTTGACTCTGTAACAATACTTCTCACTAGTGAGGAGGAATAAATTTTGTTTAATGAATTACAGATCAAAGGCCCTGAACCAAACCTTGGTATCACCTCACTTACTACTTGGCCAGAGGAAAGCCAATATTCCTGATAGATCGAGACATCTCTGTTTATCTGAATGATCTGAAAGAGAGATTTGTAGTTGTTCCAATTAGATTCATAAAGAATATACTGCACGCCTGGCTATCTCCAAGATGAAAGCCATGTGCAATGCACTGTTGTTAAATTGCTGATTGACCTGCAGAGACAACGACCTCGATTCCGTAGCACCCTCTTAATAGCTAAGGCGAGAGATCCTCTGCAATTGCAGTCAAGAGTTCATTCTGTTTGCTAAGCCATTACGGTCATTATTCTAATTACCTATCGAGGCCTATTCTTGTGTGTGGTGCTGCACAAAGACAAAGGGAATATTGTTTTTGTCACTCAAAGTTTGCACTCTTAAGCAAAGAAGAAGAGCATTCAGGCACCTAACAAACTGAATGACTTAGGGAGGGGAAGGAATTACCCCATGAATTAGCTAGGAAATGTTTGTGAGGAAAATGTCTGGGTGAAAAACTGATGTATTCCTGTCAATCTCCAGCCCCTATATTCTTACAAAGTGGAGTGTGGGAAGGCTGAGTGTCTAATAGCCTGCTTCACAGGCAGTAATTCCTCTGGAATATGGTGACTGATTTGCCTGACATTTCCTCTGGCGTCAGTGGTATTAGAACCATCAGGCAATTTCTGGGAAGCTAATTTGCTCCTTTCTACTATATGTTGATAAGGAGCAAAGAGATGTTAAGTGCTGAAATCTCTCAAAAATCCAGTATGATTTGGATGCAAATCTCAGGAATATTTTCTTAAGTGTAATGTAAGAATTTATACAATGCCTTTTCTATTTCATTAACAAAGTTTCCTGCTGGCAGTATGCAAAGTAAATCTGAGGTCTGACATAACATATAGATATGACTGTAGAGACAAATTATTTTGTTAATTTAATCAATAATATGCCCTTATATGGAAACCTAGCCAGAATGTTATTATGTATCCAAGCAAAGGTATCGCTACCTGCTTCTTAGTAAGACTATTGCAGAGCAAAGCTGTCAACTTAAAAAGAACACAGAGGCTTCAAATGCCCAAAATATTCTACAGTCTCTGTGCAGATGAAATTCCCAGTGCTAGTGTGGTAGGGTTAGAAGGGCACTGTAACCCTCTTCTTTATCAAAATAAGCTATTTGGGATTTTTTTTTTCTTTTTTTTTGGGTAGTGGCTGAGATTATGATGGTCCCTGCTGATAAATCAGGTTCACTAGACAGGAGTCCCTTGGCTTGGGTTCAAACGAGTTAGTACCGTGGCCCAAGAGACTGGCCTGTTTACTTTTGTCTATATTCCAAACCTTTCTCTTCCTGTTTTTGTCACCTACATAGCACTTCAGAGACAGTTCTGCTCCCATGATAACCACAGCCACTTAGTGATGCTTGGCTTGGCTTTCCTGTAGCTGCACAGATAGTGACTATTTGCAGCAAGAGCCATTTGAGAGCCCAGGGCAGGACAGCCCTTGTCCTAATCTGCTGCAGTCAGCACAAAAGATGAGATGGAGGATCACCATGAAGAAATAGCTGTGTTTTTATTGTTACATCCCTTCCTTTCTCCTTCTTTCCCGACCTATTGCAACTCCCCACACATCCAGGTCTAGGGAACAGAGTTAATATTTCGTGTTGTTTTATCCAAGGTGCGAGTTAGACACACAGAGGCACAAGCTCCTTCCCATGCAGGAGCCAGTTAGGCTAATTAGCTGATGTGAAAATGAGCTGAATGACTTTCAAGGTCACCTCATATCTGAGAATTGATTTTGTGCTACATAAAGCTCAAACCTCCCAGCAGAGCTCTCGCTCTACCCCTATTTTCTGTGATTTTTTTTTTTATTTGGCAAACCCAACTCCCTTGTTACCCTGGATCATGGACAGCTGAATTCACTCATTCTTCAAGCTCAATGGAACGAAAGATTTGGGCCCAGAGTCCCGAGGTATCACCAAAACGCACGTAACGGGGCGACGAGCACATTGCCTGCTCTGCTGTTTGCTGCTGAAGATCAATGTTCCCTGTGGGTGTGAGCAGCTCCTTCTGGAAGCTCAGATGATTTCAGGTCTTTCAGCTTTTAAAAGATACTTGCTATTTACCAGAACAAGCATTTAACAGCACGCAGCTTCCTAAAACATGATTTCCCCCCCGCCCCCTCTTGATTAGTTTAAGGAGAGGAAATCCTTGTAAGAATAAATCAGTGAGAAAAGACTGAGCCCCAGGTGTAGCCTTATCTCAGGCGCAGACTTTGCATTCACTTACGGTGGTGCAAGCTACCGCACTCAAAGGAGAGTGCTGTCTCGGAGTGGCACAGCCTGCAGGATGTTTAAAGGCATGCACTGAGTGCTGACAAAATCAGCTGTTTACTGATGATGGTTCTGCTAATATGTTTATGCAAAACCTGTCCTTTGATTCTCCCAAGGCATGAGTAGATGCATGCAAGCAGTGTTAATGATGAGCTACAAAAGGTGTCGATGACTCTGAGCTCTTATTTTACTGAGAGCGCTGCACACGCAGACAGGCACCAAGATCACCTATCTTTTTAGGGAAGGCCAGCAGGCTGGGGCAATACCTGTGTTTAGGTTCTTACATCTCAAATAGGTGCTGGCAGCCAGACCCTCCCCACCTAACACCAGGCATGCTGTAAAGGCTCATGTGCTTGGAGCTTAGTCACCCAAGTCAGCAAGAAAAAAATCGGTGTTTTTGAGGGTGACTCAGACTTGAGCCACCTCTCAGGGCCACACATCTCCATGCAGGACACCCACTTCAAATGGGCTCTCAGCTGTGCTACCACAGGTGCCCGAGGGCAGGTATGGTCTGTAAACAAGCCCGGAGAGGAGCTTTGTGCGAGAGAGATTGAAGAGCACCTCAGTTACCAGCAGAAACATGAAAGAAAGATGGTGCTTTACCTTCCAGGAGTGGGGAATAGAGACATTGGTGTAACTGTTCTATGATTTCCAACCCAAACCTGAGAGCTGAATGGCTGTTGAACCTTAATTTCTGCCTTTCAGACTGTTCCATTCGTGTTTGAGTGTCTTCCCAAGGATGCTGGGGATTTTTATGCTGTGAAGAAGTTTATATCCATTTCTTACAAGAGCACTGACTCCCATGTATCATGTGTTCTGTTTTCATTTCTTCAAACCACCTAGCATGGAGAGGAGGAAAAAAGCACAAAAAGACTTATCTGTAGGTAATGCAAAGGAATGCCTGCAAGCCTTAACCCTTGAGAGAGTGTGTTTGTCGTATATCTACAGCTTAATAATTTATTTCTGGAGCTGTGCTATCCTGTTTTAGAGCAGACCAAAGCAAACATTTATTTGCAGCTGCCTGCAATAATGTTACAAGTAAACTAATGATATAATATTTTCTCTTGGAATTTATTCTATGAAGATGACTCATACTGGACAGCTAAATGCCATCCGTTTTGTGTCAGCTTTTACTGACTAAAGTGTTTTTCCATATGTGATAGTGGACTGTTCTTATTAATGGCTGAGCTGTAAAATCTTGCTTTCCCTCTTATTTATGATACTGGAAAAAATCCAGCGTAACACAGTACATATGTAAGTCATTACCCTCCCTCTAAGCTCCCCCCCAAGTATGGAATGTTACTGTATTTTAATATATTACAGAAATAAACAAATGTTTTACATGTGGGGGATGAGTATAAATCAGAGATGACTCAAAGGGCAAAGGGGTTTAACAGAGTTTGCTGTGCCTGAAAATCTCTGGAGCCCAAGCAGTATTGTGAGGGGGTGTGGCTGTGCTGCTGCACTCTGCTTCCCCTCCCTGGTTTGGCCATGTCCAGCTCTATACAGTGCCAGGCTAGAGTTCAAGCAAGTTTGCAGGGCTGGTCTTTAAAGGGCTCAGGATATCTGATGTTTTTTTGTATCATGTGGTTTGTGCTCCTTACTGCTGCATGCCAAAGCTCCCATCCTTGAAGCCTCCTGAGGACCACATTCAGACCCTGAGTACTCCTGTCCCAGCCTCAGTGGCTTCAGTCAGCCACTGCTGTGGTGTCCACATTTTTTCTCACTGAGGCAAGGGCAGTGGAGGTTAAATACAGAGACACTCCTGAGAACAGGGACCTCCTGAGTGCCTATTAATTTTAGCTCTCTTCCCTTCTGGCCCCCCACATCTCACATCTCCCTTTCCATTAGTGGCCCAGTTTGCAGAGGAGAATTACAGATATTTGCTTTCCTGAGGAGCTGTGACTTGAATGCCTTCATCTTGGGGAGCGAGCTGTCCCTTGGCTGTTGGCTTCTGCCACTGACAGTGTCACCACCAAAAGGGCTGGAGCCTTTTGGAGAGCTCTTTTAGCCCCACCAGGTGCAGGAGCATGGCCTGTGCATCAGCGGGTGCCATTTGTACTGGCAGGATGAAGGGGCTGCTGAAAACTGATGGCACAAACAGTTTCCATCCTTCTGCCTGAACCCTTTCACCTCACCTCCCTCTACCTGTGGACAATCCCAAGGCTGTTCCCTGGGCTCATCAGCATAGCTGTAGGCACTGAATCCATGGCTAAACATGCTGTGTGGGTAAGGCTAATCTGGGCCATCAGAGATAGCTGGTGGGTGGCCACACAAGCGTTGGGTACCACATCTCCTACCCAGGAGGTTCCCAAGTGCCCCTTTGCAATCAGGCCTTGATTTTGCCATGCCAAACTCCTCAGCTCAAGCATTTATGCTTGGATCAATTCTCTGTCACACAGGGAGTGAGGAAAAGAAATCTTCCTTCTACAAGAGCATTTTCTTCCCTCTGGATCGATGCATACGACTTCATTTGACATCAGTGGGAGTTCTGTCAGAGATCAAGAACAGTAAATGGCCTAATGGAAAGAATAATAATGCTATCATGTGTACATACCACTTCTCATCCATCTTGTGGGTTTAAAGATCTTCCTCTTGGTGAGCTCACTGGTCATAATGCTCATCCTCAGCTAATTCATACATTTTAATTATCTTTTCAAAGACACTATCAAAAATCAGGAGGAAAATGGAAAAGTACAGAATATGCAGATTGCAAGCTGAAATGAGATGCTCTAAAAGTTGAGTCTTCCCTTCTTAGAAATATAATAGACAATATAATTTTTTTAAAACCCAGTAACTTTTATTAGAAGCTCTGCAATATAAAAACTATGATCCTGAGATTTAATTTCATCCAGCTGTAAAGTAATATTTTACTGACCTCAAGCTGGTTTATACAGGTTTTTTTTTTCCTACCTCTTAATTATAACAGGCACATCTTTGTAAGCCACTGGATTATTTACTAATGCAACATGCTCATTGTATTTCAAGTGGGAAGAAAATCTATTTGTTGAGGGATTTTATTTTTCATAGTGTTTTTTTTTTCCCTGGATGTTGCATCTTTAATCTAATACAATATTAGCCTTCATGATGGGGCTGACTGCTTCCTTGATATTCGCTTGAAGTTGGAAAACAAAATAGGGAGGAATAAGAGAAGGACGATAGAAATTGAAAAGTCTGCATATATGTGGCAGTTAATTTTCTAGCAGCAGCATCATTATGTTCCTCCAAAAATGCTTCTCTGTTTGAGATTTCACTCCTGTTTTGATGTGTTGTGGCTCAATTGACATTTAAAATAATTATTGCTATTTTTTCCTTTTGCTTGAATAGCTAAAATATTCTGACACTCTCACAGATTCAGTGGCCTCATTCACTTACAGTTCACACAGAAGGGATGCAAGAAAAGCTAAATTATTTTCTATATTTATTTTGGCATCCAGCAAAACAGAAAATATCATCTTGTTACTGAAAGTGGTCATTAAGAAGAAATTACAAGTTTCTTGATGGCATAATTTATAAAATCTTAAAAAAGAGGATGTTAAAAGTGTGTGATAATGTAAAAAATTGTTATAGACTGATTTTCAAGGACTATTCTGTCTATGTCAAGGATCCCCATATACTCGCATTGTGGAAGACCCCCTGCACAATGAATAAATCATAGCCTGTGTTGAGGAATCACAATAGAAGTATTTGTGTCTCGTTTCAAAATATACTAAGGAGCTAAAATTAAACATGTGCTTCCCCTCCCTCAGCTGATTCACCTCAGTCTTCAATGGGGAAACAGCAGCACTTCTGTATATGACACAGTAAAACACGGAAACAGAGACTATTGATAAAAAATGATGTTAGGGTAATTGCTGCTCGCATTCATTCTGCTCCTTGGAGATGAATGAGTTGCTATTAACCGTATGCTCTAATCTGTGATGAGTAAACCTGCCTTGTTTGCCTGGATGGAGAGAGGAGCTTCAGAAAATGTAAAGGGTTATGAGGAGGAAAGAGACATTTTAACATGAAACCAATGTGCTGTGGTCCTTAAATAGAAGATAAAATGTCTTCTGTGGTAGGGAGTGTTTTACCCAGAAATTATGAAATTTTAAGAGTAGGCAATGGGGGTTTAGTCCGCATTATGAAACAGCACACCAGAAGATGCTGTTCCACCAGAACAGCAGTTCTTCAAGTTGGGAAGAACTTAGCTTGTCCAGCAAAGTCTCAGTACAAAGGAAAACATATGAAAGTGTTCAATATTTTCCCCACCAACATTTGGATGTTGGACAACATAGGGCAAAAAGCTGAAATGCCTTGTGAGCAGCTGCCTGCTGTGGCAGGGGAATGTGTGGCTCCATCAGATTCTTCATCAGGGGCCAGAAAAGATGCATGTCAAGTAGCAGGCACCACTCCTTGGTAGTTGGGGATGATTCAGAAAACAGGAAGAATTATTGAGACCAGAGGCCATTTTAACTCCTTTGAGCTCCCATTAATGAGTGAAACCAGCTCATTTCCAGTTTCCAGAGCACTCCTTCTTCTGCAGAGGTCAGGGCTGAATCTCACAGAGGTTAAGTGCCTTTCCCAGGACTGGAGTGCAGCAGCAATAAGGGCTGTGGGGGCTGATGACAAAGATAGGTCACGCAGCAAAACAATTGTAAGTCAAGAAAGGAATCTGGGCCATGGGGATGTTCAGACCCCTGCACAGCCAGACGAATGCTAACCATGGTGGGAATAAGAAAGAGGACATTGTTCCTTCAAATGTCTTGGGACTGAATGTTTATCAACACAGAATCATCTTCAGTTTTTTTCAAAACATGGTTCAGCCCAAGGTCTTCCTGGGTATCAGCGAAGGAGTTAATAGAAAGCAGTGAAGACTAATGAACCTTTAGTAGACTCCAACTCTTTATTTCAGAGTTGCAGGAAACATGTCTGTAAATCAAAATAATTTTTAAAAAGTAATGGATTCCATCTTTATCTGGAAATTAAAATAATGTAAGAAAAAAATGAAAAATCTCAGAAAACATCCACCAGAAAGACATCATTATCCAGACTCCTCTAGGAAAGTATGAAAAAAGATAAGATCAAAGGTAGATGCACCAACTGCCTTGAACCATGTTTATACATAACATCTTCCATGTGCTCTGCTTTTGAAAGTAGATTAGCATTGGAAATTATTCAAAAACTTCTTCAAAATGAGCAATGCAGCTTTAGGAATACCAGCATGAGGATGAGAAAATGCACAGAAAGAGGTTCAGATGTAGATTTAGGGCTGTAAGGGAAGCTATTGTAAAGTCCTTGCAAGTTAAAGATGCTGGGGAAGACATCCAGACATCTAGACACAGGGAGTTGCTTGCGTCACACGAGAACCTCAGCTATGGATAGAGGGAACTAACAAGGGCAGACCAAGGAGAAGGAGAATTATGCTGAGTTTCTGGCAAGAGAAATGAAAAGAATCTTTATCTAAAATATCTTATTAATTTTATATTATGTTTTGGGTGTGCAAGAGGGACAGAATATGCATGTGACTTAGCTTTTAGTACGCTTTTTCCTTTTTTGTTCCTCTCATGTCACAGAAATGCTCTTATTTAATGGGCTAAGATCAACCTGGGAAATGAGGTGCTTACCTTCTGCTTGGAGTCCAGATGTAGTGATGGAACCAAAAGCAGCCTGCCAACAGCTCCTTGAGGCCAGGATTCACTGGAGTTTTCTGACTTCTACAGGTGTCACAGTGGTTCATCAGTGGCCTGATTTCACTAGAAGATTCCAGTGTGCTAAATTATGAAAGGGGAGTGTGTAAGAGCCTCTCTGCTGACGTCATGCACACAGTTTGGGGTTCTTTGTTGTGTAGGAAAGAGAAAGAGGTGATGAAGGAAGATGTCAGCTTCCATGAGGCCAACATTTCCCAAGATGATTTTGACCAGCAAAGTTGTCTTTGCCCCATTTGAGAAGGCTGAAGGGAATGTGTCCCTGCACAGAGCAGATACTAAGGAATGGCAAATATGTTGGCATTCAAAATACACTTTAAATACAGCATGCCAGACCTACTCTTCAAAGAAGTTACAGGTCCTGCCTCAGCCCACCCCCTGAGTACATGCTTTGCTTTGAGTCCCACTGAAATCAATGCCCCTTTGAAGTGCACTTTCCAACACTTTCAAGAAGCATGAGGGAGATAGCAAAAGGTTAACCTAAAGTAATGGCACTGTGAGCTATATAAATCTTACTCTTGGATCTATAGCCTTTCCATCTGCAGCTGTAGAGATGGACAAATTTCCTTTGATGCCTGAAACTGTGTTGCAGCACACCAACATTTAAAAATTGCACCTCCTGATTTATTGCTTGAGTGAATTGCTCTTGTTGCAACAGAAGGCACCAAGGAGCCTCTGCGGATCTGGCCAGTCTGAGGACCCGTCTGGTTGAACTTCTGCTGCTGTCAGTGCTGGGAGAGTCGCCAGTGACGGGCAGGTGGGGAGACACCTGGGTGAAGACAGGATTACTCGGACTGTTGGAGAGTAGGTGCATAATGCTGGAAAGCTTCAGGGGAAAGCAAACTGCAGCCTGGCTCCAGCATGGGGATGCCTCACCCTGCTGTGCCTTCAGCTGTATGGTCTGGCACCTTGTGTGAGTGACAAGGCAGCTGGCTCCAGCATGTTCCACTGACACTGCCCTGTCTGCCCACAGGGACATTCAACATTGGGTCAAAATCGTCCCTCTCATTTCCTTTCACCTGTCCCTGCAAAGCTCATTCTTCACATTCTGCCACTCCCAGATCTCCTCCAAAGCTCTGACTTTCTAGGTTTCTCATCCCCTTAAACATCTGCCTTTTATCTGGTTTTCCTCTAGATATATTGTTTAATTTTCTCAGTGAATGTCACTTTGTTATTTTTCAGCTGACATGATAAGACTCCATCTATCCCCACTGGTGTTTGCAACAGCAATGTCTGTGAATCTTAATAAACCAGAGTATCAAACACAACTGCTTGAGTTTGTAGGAACCTCTGAGTTAAGGAAAAGGGAAGGCAAACACTCTGCCCACAGACACAAAGGTGGGTTCAGACTCTGGTGGCACAGAGAGCATTTGAGCTTACATCTGATCTGCAAAGATAAAGTTTTGAATCTGTTTGAAAAGAAAACAGCAAAGACAGTATCACCCCCAGCACTGATGGTTTGTATAAATGTGCGGCAGTAAAGATGAAAAGCAATACAGGTATAAGAAGATAAGGCATCCTTATGAAAAGTGCAATTGGCATTTCAGAGGCTGTTTTTGCTTTTAATCTGTGGGACTTTGAGAAGAATGCACTTCAGTTGCTGTAACAAGAGATGACTTGTGCTGAGTGGGCAAGTTTGGTGGTGTGTGGAGGAGCTGAGTGAGGAACAAGCCCTGCCCAAGGGAGATATATGTTCAACCTGACATTGCTCTGGGCACCCACAGCTGACCTTTAAACCAAACATGAGCCCTGGGCTCTCCCTGAGGCCACCAGAACTTTTCTAACAGGTACTGGGGTTTAGTGGGGATGCTTAGAAATTGGCTGGGGCATATTTATAGAGCACAGGTTCAAACTGCTCACAGTTACTTTGTCTGTCCACAATTCAAGGTGTTGCCCAGTGAAACAGCCTGGGCTCTGTCACTGCCCATGTCTGAAACTGCCATTCCCTCTGCATGGGAATCCTCTTTTCCCCTTAGAGAGGACCATTTTCCCCAACTCCATTTTAGGGTGCATCTTCATGTCCTCACCATTTCCCTAATCATTATAAATAACAGGTAAAGGGTGGATTTTAAAACAGCGGTGGTGTTTTAAAAATACTTCCCCCCTTCTCTCTTCACCTTTCCCATCTCTTTCTTTGCTGGCTTCATAGTGAATGGTCAAGGGCAAAGTTTCAGTCTTGGTATTATGTATGGCATGCTGGAGAGTAACAGCTTTCCGAAGCAAGTCTAAATATGGAAGTTCTCATGGGAAAGGAAGGGGGAATGCATCTGTAGCAAAAAGGAAAGCTAGGATGAATTAAAAATGAAACACCGGAGGTGATTTCCTTATGGCAGGTGAGTACTTGCTTAGTTTAGGACAAAAGAAGTTATTGTAAAATCCATTAGCTAGTGCAGTCTAACTGCTACCTCTTAACATTGATATTAAAGAATAGATTAATTTTATTTTATATTGATATTAAATTTATGTTATCAAATATTTGAAGGTACAGCTCAGACTGAAATGCAGGCTAATGAGGAGATAATTTAGCTCTAGCTGGCTAATCTGTGCTAAAACAGTTTCCCCTGTCTAGATTAAGGTCACAGGTCCATGACTGCAAGCAGTTGTAGTAGCTGATTGAGTTTCCCTCATCAGCTGACCTGCAGCACTGGTTGCCTATCTACTCTGAACTCACCACAACACTGAATTCACGTAATTTCCCAAAGGGGACCCTTGTGCAAAATCAGAGTCACAGTTTATGCTAAGATGTACAAAACGAGTGGTTGTTGTGGCCTTGGTTGGCATTTTCAGCTGAAGATCTGCCTAGGTTTTGTGCCACAGTACGTCTCTTGATGTCGTGACGTCTGGGTTTTGGATCACTCATCAGTCCTTTGATCCTTTAAGAGTCACAGAATCTACGTGAGGCACTGCTGATAGGCAGTCTGAATAAAGCCCCTTTCTCTATCTAATCTGACTGGGCTGATGTAATGCACGATACGAGCCAGCATCTTCACGAGATAGGAATCTAGGAGCGGCTTATGTGGCTAAGCCTTATACCAGACACTGCCCGGTAATGCCGACTGGATGGGGGAATTAACCAGAGGAGC
Source organism: Parus major (assembly GCF_001522545.3). Lineage (NCBI taxonomy): Eukaryota > Metazoa > Chordata > Aves > Passeriformes > Paridae > Parus > Parus major. The sequence goes on along the minus strand of NC_031768.1, from coordinate 60,089,853 downwards.
AGTCAAGGCTCTTTGATTAAGGGATTGCATCAATTGTTATAAGATATATTTGCAATAAAGATCTGTGGTTCCTGCTAGCAGGTCGGTATCAGTTGTGGCTAAGAACACTATCTTGCCATCTGTTCTTGGCAAGAATTGTACAATCCTTTCTTTCAAGTCGCAGATATTATTACACTTACTCAGCCTTTGTCAGCTCAGGACTCGACCATTATAACGCTCCCTGCAGGATGCTGCTCACTGCGACCATCTGGAAAAAGAAGCTAGATCAGTATACAGCTGCTTGCTTATTCAGTAGCATTTCATACCTCAAATGTCTTACACATCTGCCTTGTCGTCTGCCCCAGCTATTCATTTGAGGGTGTGGTGGGAGGTGCTGCTTTGAATCTATACAATGCTGTGCATGCAGGTAGAACTATGCTAAAGGAACACTAGCCTGCAAAGTGAGGCAAAATTTCCAGTTTGGAAGCTTTGCAAGAAGCCTCTGGACATTATTAAATACGGGGTAAAGGAGTATTTACACCTCCTGTCTTAGGCTACAAGGACACAACCTGTCCACACCAACTAAATTTCTAACCTCTTCCTCTAAACTGCCTTCAAGGCAGATTGCTGTGACATCCTCCAGTCGCTGTGATGAGTGGTGCAGAAAGTATGGTGTCCACCCGCAGAACAGCTGTTCTGTGTTTTGTTTCTCACTATCCAGTGCATGGCCCACTGCCCCACTGACCACACATTATCCAAGCCTTTCTCAGAGGCAGATTTGTTCCGTTCCTCATGGTTCCTTTTGTGTCACTCATGACTGCAATGTTATTCAATATTAATCAATTTATTCTCACAGACTCGTTTGTGGGGGAGATGGTAGTTATGTCTTCATTTTGTCTGACTGTGGTTGTTTACATTTTCCTGGGGTTTCACCTGCTTTGAGTATGTTTCACCTCTCAAACTGAACCTTTCTGCTCTTGGTGGCCAGCGTGGCTCTCAGTGCACAAATTGAGGACATGGTGCCTGTGTCTCCTGGATTGCTGGTGCTCCCCCACCTGATGCCCAGGTTGCCTGGAGGAGGAGGTGCCCACCTCAGTGGCAGAGAAGACAAGTAGCAGCACAAATACGGGAGGTCATGGTGAAAGCATCAGAACTAGGAGCCTTGCAAGGTGAGCAAGGGAAAGAGGAACAAAGACTATGACTGAAATAAGGCCACTGCTCTGTCCCCTGTGGTGCAGCAGAGACTGAACCAAGGACTAGGAGAGAAGGCTGGGTGAAAGATAAACAGCTCAAAGGCTGGGAAATAAGGTCAGAATGGTTAGGAGACCAGAAGAAGGAGGCATGGATGACAAAAGAAACAGCAGAGGCTGGGAGAGGCTGGAGCATGTTTTCCACCATGGTCTTGGACAAAAGCCACCCTGGCACTCCTCCGTTGGCAAGACACAGCCTTGAAACTCACCCATAAACTGTGCTATCACCCTCATCTTCTCACTGGCCCAAAGATTGGATGGCAACATATCGCTACTATCAATTACTCCCTCAAGATCAAGTGTCTGAGTCACTTCAAGTCCCAGAGGATCAATCTACCACAGACCACATCTAACCTGCTGGCTTTTCAAGGCAGATCTTACCTGTGGAGGCAAGGTAGAAGTTAAAATTCAATTCACAGTTGAAAATCTTTGGAGCTGCTGCCATACTGTGAGTTGTATTTTCCCGGGTAGCATTCATGTAAGCTGTAGCAGCAATGAACGCGCAGCTCCTCTGTACGTAGCTACAACTGCTTGTGGACATCCCACAGCCTATTTGCACAGCCCATTAGCTGCATAACTGGTCTTTTGTACACAAAATCTCTGATTCAGCAAGTTCTTTAATCATGTGTCCCACTTTAAGCACGTCTCTGAAAATCAGGTCTTATGTCACGTACCTCTGAAAAATCAATTTTTGTTGCAGTTTGTGGCTTTTTCTGTCATTTGAGCTCTCTTGCTGGATTTGTCTGGAATTCTGTGCTTGAAGCAGAACACCAAGGAAACATACAAGTTCTTATAAATGATTATGTTTGTCAAACAGTTATCTGCCGATGGCTTAAAGTGATACTATCACTGTTTTCCTTTTTTTTTTTCTGGATTATTACCCCACAAGAAAGGACTTTTCCTGTAAAGTATAAAAATATGCTCCTAAAACTACCCACAGTCTGAGGGTTTTTTCCTCTTTTTGGTTAATGAGAATAAAGCAGGGCATCAGTAAAACCCACATTTGACGGGATGTATTTACTCCCATGCCTTCCCTTAAGCTCCATAAATTGTATGGGCATACCATTCAGCTTCACAAGTTTGTTTGCAAATCACAAACACCCTAAATTGGCATGATCCCACCAAGCCTACCACGCACTACATCCAAACACATGGCAAGAAATTTGTCCAAATAACAATTTTATATCTAGCTTATATCTAGTTTATATCTAGTTCTAGCATATACTGCTACAGCGTGCAGATCAAGATTAGTGATTCCATGGCACCTGCTGAAAAATGGGAAAAATTACTTGTATTGTTAAATCTATAAGTTTTTTCCTATGCATTTAGGGACAATTTTTTGGCTGGAGTTATCTAAACTGCATCTTGCCCTCTTACTCCTAGTAATGTCCATTACAGGCTTCACTGCTGACTTCCACAGGGATAATTGATTGCATTTGGATATCAGAGAGCGTGTTCCTGGGTCTCAGGAAGTGTGTGAGGGCAGACAACACAAGGCTCCCCTGGTGACACACAGAAGTTGTATATGCCAGTTGTGATGGAAAGAAACCGTGACCTCTCTTTTTGTCTTCAGAAATTTTAAAGAACTGTCCACAGAAAGCCAGTTTGGGAATCAAATAACCTTTTTGTTTTCTAGGTTGCAGTCTGAATCGGCAGAGAAGGAGGAAACCACTGTCAATAAACGCAAAGCTAAAAATAGGAAGACCAAAAGCCTCAGCAGGGCTCTGGAAAAATCCTTAAGGTGGAAGTAAGAGCTATTTATAAGGTTGGGAGCTGAGAGGGGAGAGAGAGGTCAGTAGAAGATGTTACATTACTTACATAGTTTGGGTTCCAGAAATTACTTTCTGGTACACAGCATCATTAGGAGGTGTTTCTGCTCAAGTCCTGGGTCCTAGCTACTTTTTGTGCCAACATGCCATGCCATGCCAGGGAGCAGGTTTCTGGGCATTCCTGGGATGTAAGAGGGACAGGACTCATGAGCTGCGACTCCAGTTTAGACAGCAGAGATTCCTGCTTGTGGATACATGTTTTGCAAAAGCACTTTGTGGAGCCTGAAAGCAGGTCAAGCTGCCTCCACAGGCACGGTCCTAACTGGTAGGTAGTTTGATGGAACTGTAGACAGACACAAGCCTGGGGTGGAATCATCCTCTTCAAACAGAACTGCAAAGGATTGAGTTTTCTAAGTTTGTTTCCTAGGATGTATCCAGACATCTCCACAATGGAAGGCGCGCTTTGAGGATTGGTACTGACTTTGGCCATGTACAATTAAGCAAATAGTTCAGTGCAAGGGGATCAGATGCTGGAAACTTGACATTTACATGATATATATTGGTCTCATTCTAGTTCCATCCCATTAACACACCAGATGTGTCCCTAGGGAACACCTTTTCCTTGAGTTTTATCAGCAAGGGATCCACCCGGGGTCTCCGAGACTACCCCGTGATGTGAACCCTAGAAGGGAAAATGGAGGTGCCTAGGGGATTCATTTCAGAAATACTTCCCAGTGCAAACAAGAACTTCGTTGTAGACACGTCCTTAATTATAAATTAATCCTTAATTAAAAAATTAATAATTTTTATACAGCTGAAACAGCTACCTTGATACCTATCCCTCAGTCTGAGCAGTCCACTGAAAATGTGAAGTCTGAGACAAAGCCAAGACGACTGACCTCATTTACACTTCTAAAATTCAAAAAATGCGTAAGGTTCCACCTTATATTTTCAAAGGAAATAGAAGGAATATTTCTTTCACATGAGATCACACACAGTGTTTTTTCTATCTTTACTCTTAAAGGTAATAAAATACTTGGCTATTAACCCGCATTAACAAATTCTGCATTATAACAACTGTTATAATTTTATTTAATGAAAAGTCTTGGGCAAGCTAAATAACAGATGGATATTCCAGCCTAATGTAATGTAATAGAATATAAATGACCAGTAAGTATGTATTTAAATATCTCCTCATGGGCATATTTTAAATTGGCTATTTGCATTAATTCTCAGTTAAATTGCTAGTGAATTTCATGAGGAATTTAATCTAGTTTGCCATGTATGAGAAAGGACAACAGTCATGCAGGAGGTGTCTCTGCCTGGTGGTTCAAGTGGACCTCCTTGGTTGGGGAAGGGCTGAAAAGTTGCCTGTGCAGAGGAACATCAGAAGGAAATGTTGGGACAGCCAGCTCCTGGATGAAATAATTGACAGCATCCCACGGAGGAGCACTAATACTTCAGAGGACTGATTTACCTCTTGCCCACACAAAACAATTCCACCGGCACAAGTGCGGGACAGTGAATTGCAGTGTGGAGGTGGGAAGGCGCACCCGGGGGCCGAAATCACTTAAATGGGCTTTGCTGCATGAGGAAATGAGCGAGATAAGGAGCAATGAGGTGGAAATGTCTCTCGCTGAGGCTGAAGCTTAAAAAGCAGCGGCAGTCCTTCAGCAGCTAATTTAACAGTCATATTGCATATCAAAGGGACCCACTGACTTTTGGAGTGCGCAGAATAAATAATTGATACCTCACCAGGGGGACTATCGCGTCTCAGCCGTCAAGCTGATGGGAATTAGCCTCATTGGAGGGGATGTTTGCAAGGCCAGACCATAGGCAATACTGTTGATAAGCAATTTGGCTGTGACATAATGCAGAAGTTAATGACATGTTAGTATTTTGTTACACCATTTTACTCTCTGCTCTTCATTAAACCCTTCCAGTGTCTGGAAAGTAATTTCTTTCCAGTCACCACTGCAGTTGTTGGAGCCCTCTGACCCCAGCAGCCTGGTCACAAGGGTGTCATGACATTCCTGCTAGAACAAAACAGCTCTCTGAAAAGCGTGCAGGCAAGAGAGACACTGCACAGGCTATTTCCACTGCAAAGCTTCTTGGATGTTTCTGCATTTGGGAAGGAAAATACTAAAAGTATTTTTTAAAATAAAGGCTTAGGGTCAGGATCCTGTCCATGGCACCTCAGAAACTGGATGTCTCAGTGCCACCCACCAGTTTGTACGTAAGGACATGACTTTGGATGGGAAAATTTGCTGTACATCCATCATCAGGAAAGCCTGTAACCAGAGGTTTCATTTGTATTGGGCTGGGGACAAACACTTGACCAAGAGAAAATCCCACTGCAAACCATTTGGTCAGAGTCAGTACCTTGCCACTTGACTTAGAGTCTAGATGAGGGATGTGAAAATAACCTGTGAGTACAACAAAAACTGCAGGGAATAGATGTGAACCGGGAAGGCAGTGAGTGAGGCTACTCTATGACATGGCTGCATATCTTGGTCTGATTCCCATATTCTGGATCTGTCTGCGTGCACCTAAAATTTAGAAGAGAGATTTTGCCAGACACCAGAGACAGCAGAAAAACAGACTCAGGTGGAAGTAAATCCACCCCACATCTTTATCAGCTATCTCTGCAACAGGAAGAGGAGACATTACAAAGCTTTTATTTCTCAGGGATAGGTTATTAGACCCGAGAGCTCCCGAGTATCACAGTGATGACTGCTGAGGCCTTTTAGGGATACAGAGCAAAAGCACCCTCTATCACCCTGTCAGGGGGGCTGAAGATTGTAGCTCCTCTTGCTCACACCTCAGCAGCGGAACACAGTGTGCTGCTGCAGCCAACTCCCAGCTCCAGCCCCAGCCTGCAGCTGTTCCTTGAAGAAAACAGCCCAGGTCATCGGTTCCACCTGGGACAAGAGCATGCCCCCAGCCTGGCCCTGCATGCCATGCGTGCCTCAAGCCCCCTGCAATCAACAGCAGGGGGGAAACCGGGTCAAGCCTGTCCCATTAAGTGCTAATGAACGAGCTGGCAAGAGAGGTGGTTGTTTTTTTGGCTTCCTCCTGAGAGGGAGGCTAACATAACTGAATACGAAGACAAAGGTGAGCAGGTCATTCCTGCTTTTGGCGGCCCCAGGTCACAGCTCCTTCCACTGGCACTGGGTCACAGCCTGGTGCTGAGCAGGGAGCTGGGCGAAGCTGCTGCACTTGCCCAGTGTCAATCAGGGATGGGGCAGAGTTCATGTTGAGAACATGAACAGCCAGAAGACAGGCTGTGCTGCACATCACCTTCAGTAACATTTGAGCTGTGCCTTAAGCTTCGGAGGACTTAAGCCCCCTTAAGGAGGCTGATGTTTTAGAAACATGGAGGTCTACTTAAAAAATGGTACTATGGCTGGAATCTGGAATGTTCCACAAGACTTAAATCCATGGAAATCACCGCTTTGCAGTCTGTACTGCTTTCAGAATCCTGGAGCCAAGGTCAGAGGTGGTAGCAGCGATGCAGATTACCTGACACTACGTTGTAATAAAAAAATGATTGGGAAATTGTCAACTTATTAAAGAGCAAGACCATTTTACCAAAGTTTCAAAAAGCCATCAGTGAATACATCCTGCCCAATCTTCTCGGTATTTACCGCTGTACAGGTGGAGAACTAAATAAAAAACAAGCACTGGGAAGCTGAGTTACTCAAGGTCACACAAAAGATCGGCTGCCCTGCTTTTAGCATTCAAACCAGGCACACATGTTGGGAGCAGTCTCAACCCACATTCCTTCTCTTTTCTGAGATTAATACCCCCAGAAGCTGAGCTCTCTAGAGGTGCTTCCCTTTTATGGCAGTTGAGCCTCATCTGGGTACATGGGAGGCACTGGAGACAACTCAGCCTCTTCTGAGACACTGTCCAATACCTTTATGATGATATTAATCACTGTTCCCAACTGTGCTATTCAGTCTCAGATCAGGATTTAGCATGCTTGCATTTAATAATCTGCCTCTGAATTCTAAAATAATCTGCCACAACCACTGTAGGAGACTCTTCAAATTAAAATGCTGTTTAACAGGAAAATGAAGTTCTAGAAATGTATTGCAAAATTAGAATTACCCATAAAATAAAATAATTTTGATGTGACATATCTGGCTGTAAATTTGCCTTGCAACAGAAATATTCATAATTACAGTAATTTGCAGCTCAGCCTCTTACTGTAGTTACATGATCCCGTAATTGCTGAGTTGTCTGCAAAGCGCTGGTTGTGCTAGCTAAACCAGTTTGCCGCTTTAAAGGAACAGACGCCGAGCCAGCTCCAGTGCGTCCTGAAGTCATGGAAAACTTCCTAGAGACTGCAGCAAGTGGTGGGCTGCACCTTCAGCTGGTAGGGAGGATACTCAGCCTCCTGCAGAACTATTTCAGTAACATTTGTTCAGAAGTGTGGAATAATGGAGACAGATATTGGTTAAAATTGTGTAAAGCAACCTCTGCTGTAAATCACTACATCTTAACTGAGCAGTTCTGTGTTTATACAAACACAAATGGAAAATACTCTGGTCAACATTATGGATAAAACTTTGGCCTGTAGTTAGGACACCAAGCTGTTGATTTCCTCAAGTTCAGAAATGATTGTTCACTTTCTAGGAGCCACGATTAGGAAAGGTATAATTCAATAAAAACTACTTCCAGATTACATAAGCATGCCCCACCAAAAAACATTGAGTATTTGAGCTCGACTGCAATTAATGACCTTGAAAAGATAGTTTCTGCTGATTATATAAGAAATGGCATAACCCATGGAGGTATCTTCTCAATAACATCAGTAAGCAAAGAACTTGCATAGGAAAGGAGAGCTTGAGGATCAGGTCCTTGATCCCAGGGCAGCACCTGCATTTAATTTTGGGTAAAGCAAAAAATGAGTCATAATTCTTTTAGGAATCTGTGTTCCTAAATCCTGGGCCTTTAAAGTTGCTCTCAGCTAGTTCTACCAGTTTGCATCCATCTACCAGTTTTGCATCCAACCAATGTTCCAGGGAGGTTTATATTCAACAGGAACAGAGACTGGATGACCCGTGGAACTGTGTTTTCTCCTGAGATGTGGACACTGTGGATTTTGGACAGAGAGAATTGGACTCCTCTGGATTGTGGTCCAAAAGGATTTTCCATCTCATAAGACAGCCTTAGAACCAAGCTGTCAGAAGCAAGCTGTGCTGTATGGTCAGACAGTATGTAATGCAGTAATAAATAACAAATAGGTTTTGGTTTGGGTTTTTTAAAGAATTAAAGCTATTTTTAAAAAATACTGAACTACTATTTAAGCTATCTTTCTTCTGGTCTGTAAAATTAATGTTACACTCAATCTCCTGTTTTATGACACTAGAAAAAGAGAAACTTGCAAGAGAGAGGTTTTTATACTTTGGCCAATGTTGTAGCCATGCCTGTTTAGTCAAATTTATTGAGCACACTGCTTGAACGATAACTCCTGTATTACCTAATGTGTGTCAGCAATGATCACCCACTTATGAAGCACTTAATGCAGCCGACAGCACGAGGTTTCTTAAAAAAAATTCTGTGACCAAGGTTGGCCAGGTACCAACTTAATTCAGCTGAGAGACATAACCACTAAGGACTTTCTGCTGTGCCTGGGGAAGAAGCAATTAAAAAGCTACTTTACCCAAAAGCTCAGGAGAGGCCCGTGGCATAGTGCCTCTTAGCAGCCTGAATCTTGCTGCTGATGGGATGTCTGCTTGGAACTGCCCCATCCATCCAGGCCCATACATTATAGCATTTCATTATGCTCACTGCAACTTAATACCTCCTACAGCAAGCAGGTTCCTGGCACATAAAAATGCAACCAGCTCGCATGGACAGTCATTGCTGTGAAGGAACCTTGAGTGGTGTGCCACAGTATTTTATACTACAGGCTTTGTGGCAGTTGGTTACAAATACTGGTATTATTAGAGATATAAAATATGGCTATTCAGCTTTTGTAAATCCTTTCAAAAGACTATTTCGGTATGTGACCTCTGGAAGGAGAGTTCAGGGGCACATACTACACCTTTTCCCTTTTCTCTGGGCCAAGCAGGGAAGCTGCTAGTCAGCATTTGCCCAATAAGTTTAAGAGTTTTGCTCCTCCTTCTGGGCTCATTCCACCAGGCTCTTCTCATCACTTCTGTTTAACTAGGCTTCTGTCACTGTAGTTTGAGTAATGCTGTACATTGCTGACCTTCCTGAGTAGGAAGGAGTCTGACTTCAGAAGCCAACAGCTGGACCTGGGATTTGGGATTGTTCATGCCCACACTGCAATGCATCCTCTCCTCTGAAATCTGTATCTGGAGTTGCTTCCTCTTCCCCCTCATCCCTAGCAAGCCTTCACCTCCTCCTCATCAGCCCTGAGGGTCAAGTCTGGGATGCTACAGGTGGGAAGCAGAAAGATGAGGTGAGATTGTGGTTGCTGCCACACATTGCCATCAGCAATGGGAGCTGCAGGGACAACTGCTGCTGCTGGGGGGGCCAGCTCCATCCTGGCCAGTCTGTCCTCTGCAACCCAGTGGCAGCTGCATCATTGCAGCATGTGTGGCCAGTCTACAGCAGGTACTGTGCCACTCTCCTTTTAACAAACAGGCCAAGGGGAAGGGACCTGTAAACCCTCTTCAACCTGCAAGCCCAAGAGCAAATGATTGTCCAATGTTTCTTCTGGAAGTAATGGACTGCAGGACAGGAATATCAAGACTCAGAGTGTCTGGGCAAGCTGCTGTGAGCAAAATCACTCCTTCCTCTTCCCTTCATGCACATCATCCCAAAATAAATGTTGATGCCATCAGTAACCATAGCAGTGTGCCAGCTAATGGACCAGCAGCAAGAGATGCACTGTTACCACCACAACAGAGACCTGTTGGAGTAGAACTTGATTCAGTTCTGTTCCTATTCTCAATTTTTTCGTTTGTTACAGGAGATCTTTGGGGTGGCAGACATAGTAGTACTTCTTTCTGGATGGTTCTTCTATCCTCTACCCCATCTTTTTTTTAATACCTACCTCTCTGCAGTTTTTAATTTCTCCCACCTAAAGAGCTGACAGTACTGATTCCTGGTGTTTAATATAGTGGTTCTTATACAGGGAGACACTGGTGCCTACAGGGATGAAGCCAGAGTCCACATAAAAGCTCTGCAATAGGTCCCATGCTGACCTTCAGCACATGATACCAAGGATCTGTCTTCTCAGAAGTTTTCTTGGCTGTGTTCCAAATTTTGGATCAATTTTATGCTATCATCTTATACCA